>NC_133579.1:35567810-35867810 GCF_964106895.1 Numenius arquata | reverse complement strand
GTGATGAAAAGCATGTCCACACAGCACAATTGGGCACATGTTAGAGAGCACTGAGCAAGCTCCAAATTTGTTTGTATCTGGTACAATAAAAGAAAGCACTGCCCCATAAGCGTAGCAGAAGAATTAACATGCCTCACTCTGCAAGCTGTTTAGTCCTACTGACAGGGTCTGGTTTGCCACCAACTCATTTGATACCAGTAATGGATAACCCATGCCATGCCCCATGACATGATTTAAACACGCTCATCACAGTAAAAATAGTTCAGGATTTACAATAGAGTTTCCCTTAGGTTGGATTTCTCCAAGAAGGTTAAGTCTTCATGTTGACTTTGAAGAGCTATTTAAATTTGTTGGTTTTCACTGTGGGGATGAAGACAGATGAAAAGATGGTTCTTCTTACAGCGAAGAACTATGAACAAGGGCACTCAGCTGGTAAAGATGAGAAGCAGAGAAAGGCCAAAGGCTGCAGTACTAATCCCATACAGAACAACTTTGGGTTTGTTCTGAATAAGGTATTTTAGTTGTTAACAACACCAGAAGCCTGAAGTGTGTGTTTGTTCTTTCTGCTGTGAATCATTAATGCTATTCCCAAACAGGAAAACTTCAATTAGACGATTATCAACCTAAAAAGAACACATATAGAAAATGTTTTACTTTTAATCAGTCACAGACAGGACAACGTAGGGTTCCAGGGAAGAAGAAAGTGATAATACAGGATTTTTTTTTCCCAAAGTGCAGAAGAATCAAGGGAGAGAAACTTAAGGCAGAAACAGCAAAGTGACACACACATAATCTAGCGCTTACTTCAGGAGCAATGAGGAGAGGACTGAATGGTACAACAATAGTTACGATTACTGTATGTGCCAAAAATCATCATCTGTCAGCATGGGAAAATCAGGCATGATAACAGCAGTGTGCACAATGAAGTAAGGTTAACGGGCTTCCGGTTCTTTCAGGATGCCCAGAGCTCCTGGACTCCACAAGGGCCAGGATCACAGAGCTGTTGGAAGGTTATATTCAAAACAAGTGTCTGCCAAGAGAAGTACTATTGTATTGGCATCTCTGGGGGCATTTCTGACCTGCATTTTCTCAAGTAGCAGTGCTTTTTCCAAGCTGCTGGTGTATACTCAAAGCTGGTGTTTAGTGAAGCAGATGCTATTGTAACCGACAGGTGAGCTGGCCTCTCTGAGGGAACACGGAGACGCACATCTTTATTAAAATAAGCCAGCCTCTGTTGTCACAATATTACTCCACAAGTCAGAACATGGTCCCAGCAAGGACAACGATGACAAGGTTTGTACTGTAGACCTTATAAACTTTATAAACCTGGATATGCACTGCATGAAACAGTAGCTAATTGCTGTTTACCATCAGACACATTTTAACATCTAACTTCCGCACACCATATGTCATTTTCTACATCCCCATCCTCCCACATATTTTAAGTTTAAAAGAGCTGTCATTCCTTATATAACCTTTGGTTTTGGGGAAGTGGTTCCATATTGTTTTCCCTTTGGTTCTCAGCGACATCAGTTTAGGTATTTAATTACATGATCTATAAAAATAATTAAGAAAAGCTGTTGCAAGAAAGCTATTTCAATTTGCTTTCAGAGAAAGGGTTAAAATCAACTTCACTTCAACTAAAACTCTTTTGACTAGCAAAGAACTACTCTAAAAGATGATTATGACTTCACTGCTAGGGGAGCATATTTTTACAAGAATTACATGGGAAGTCTGCCATTCAGATGATACAAGAGAGATTGCACGTAGCACTGAGAGTGTTCAAGGAGGATACAGGTTAACTGTACCTACTGCACAATACCTGTCCTCCAAAGAAGCCCACTGTTGAAATGGCTTCAACAGTTCTCTACAGAAACGGTCTTCAATTTTTTTTTCTTATATTGCCAGAGCAATAACTGTATCAACTTCTCAAATGTAAATTAAACTAGCTACCAACAAAGGTTCAAACTGAAATTATGTCACAAAGAGGAGAAAAAAAAATGTTTGGCATTCTTCTACCGCTTCTTTTTTCCCTATTCAAAATAAAATAAAAAAATGAGAAATGGGTATTTTTTGTCTTTTTTTTTTACTGTTATTCTGCAACTTCCTAAAATTGCAAGAGGCTCTGAAATTGCAGAGCAGTGAACGGAAAAAAAAAGAAAGAGACTAAATCACAGATATTATCAATTTCATTGCAAGAAGAAAGATAGGGATGAGAAAGGAACATGTTAGGCCTGCATAATTTTGACGTTACCGTTTCATCAGTCTACAGTGTTTTCCACAAATGGAAAAAAAAAGAATCAGATAAAAGTTGCTCTATTTTATATCATGTTAAAGGTAAAAATTTGGAAGTTGCTTCTCTTTTGGTGAAATTGTTCTGCCATTTTTCAACACAACCTATTGGCACGTTATCTGGCTTCATCAAACACATGAAAGACCTAGGAAGAGAAGAGACATTTGGACAGGTTTTCTCAAAAGCAGACAATTATTTCCAAAGACTATTTGTATCAGTAATGTAAGTAATACATACTGTTTAACCCATAGCAGAAGTGGTTGTAAATCAGTCTGCATAACCCTAAAATCTAACCACCAATTACCCATTGAGTTGAACAACGTTCAACTCAATTTTCATAATGGTTAGAGGTCATATACCCCAGTGAAACAGTTGACAGACTGCAAATTTTGACAGGCAGACTGTGATACCAGAATTTGCAACTGAGCCAAAATAGATTTAAAAGTGAAACAAATTCCAATTTTACTGATTTCGCCATGGTAAAACAGTTTCATAGAAGCTGAACTTCCTTCATTCTGTGTAAAAGTTTTACAAAATGGTTTGCGAAATTTCACTACTACTTCCCAGACAAGGCCATTAAATGTACAAATTAATTCACAAAAAGAATCTGCAAAAGTACTTATGCAAATTGATAAATATATGATATGCACACTAATCTGTTTGATTTAAACAAAAAGAAGACAGCATGTTTATGTTTAAACTAGAAACCATTGTGGCTTTGGGAAGAAGAAAATTAGAATAAAACTAGAAACCATTGTGGCTTTGCAAAGAAGAAAATTAGAATAAAATCTAAGTCAATAGTGGTTAATACTGAGTATCTATCTGAGCCAAAAAATCTTAAAGTGGATAGGACAAAAAAGTGCACTGAAGACCTGGAAAGTTTAGACATGAACACATGCTTCAGAACTCACAGAATGCTACAGTATCTGTAGATGTTATGTCATATGGATGAGATGTTATCTGTCATTCATGAAAAGCCTAGATAGCACAATTATCTTGTGCATTAGGTGTGATACCTTTAGAATTAATTCACATCACACAGTGGGTATAAACACTCCAAAGCCTCATGAAAGGAGAGCCACCAAGCTGGTGAGGGGTCTAGAGAACAAGTCATATGAGGAGAGGCTGAGGGAACTGGGCATGTTTAGTTTGGAGAAGAGGAGGCTGAGGGGAGACCTCATTGCCCTCTACAACTACCTGAAAAGAGGTTGTAGAGAGGTGGGTGTTGGCCTCTTCTCCCAAGGGAATAATGACAGGACCAGAGGAAATGGTGTAAAGTTGCGGCAGGGGAAGTTTAGATTAGATATTAGGAAGAATTACTTTACTGAGAGAGTGGTCAGGCACTGGAACAGCCTGCCCAGGGAGGTGGTGGAGTCGCCATCCCTGGACGCAATTAAGAAACGTGTAGACATGGCACTTCAGGGCATGCTCTAGTGCCCAAGATTGTTGGTTTGTGTCTGTCTGTGGGTGGGTGTGGTGTGTGGTTGTGGGTCTTTGTTTTGGTTTGGTTTTGGTGCTTGGTGTTGGGGGGTTTTTGTTGTTGTTTTTTTGTTGTTGTTGTTGGTTGGACTTGATGATCTCAAAGGTCCCTTCCAACCAAGAAGATTCTGTGATTCTGTGAAATACAGGAAACAGAAAACTTACCTGATCAATACTAACCTACTTTGCTATACACTTGCATAAAAATCTGTTGTAATAAATGGTTGCACCTTGCTTAGCTCTTATGCGGAATTTAAAAAATTTCTTACAGTTCTGCAGCCAAAATTATGGCTCAGGTCTTACTGACACACGGATGAAAAAAAAACGTTGAAATACAGAAGTCTTAGCATTTAAGTCAAAGACGTTAAACATAACGGTCAACAAAAGAAATTAACAAGAATTATGGCAAAATACTCTTAATAAAGGAAGATACAAAAGAAAAGGATCACTGGCAAATGAAGTAGCTATAAAAATGATAGAGACATGGGCAGTTTCTGACATATATTTTGTAGTCAGAAAAACCCAGTTAATCAAATACATAGATAGATTATCTATAGGTAAATTTTTATAACATTCTTTTGCTACTGTGTTTTGAAGTTGTACCTCTCCTCCTCTAAGACTCTGACAAGAAATTGCAAAACTGGAAGCTACCAAAAGCTAAATTGTTCTAAAGTGCCCAGGCTGGACACAGCCACCGCATATGTAAGTAAAAGTAAAATTTGTACTCCTAAATTGAAAGAAGCAGCACACATTTCTCTCTCTTGTTGTTTAAGTATTTTGCTTAGTACATCCAAAAAATGAATACAGTCAAAACACAGTCCTAGGAAAGAATTCAGAACATAATGGTAGGACATAATGGTACTGACTATATCACTTCACTATACCTTTCAAAGAATAACTGACAATTAATTCCCCTCAATAATTCCCCTTAAGGAAGTAAATATTACTGTTTTACATTTTACAGCTGGTGAAATAGTGAAAAAGACTGAGGAACTCCCCTCTGGCTGCATATCATATTAATGGTTTCCCAGAAGCTGTGTGGTGCCTACTGGCTCACACAACTTCTTCATTGCAATGACTTCAATTGTACATTGTACCATCAGAAACATGAGCCTGACCTGGTACAAAATCATGATGCGAATAAACAGAAGACAAAGACCACTGTAGTGGAAGTAAGACACAAACACAGATGATGCACGCTAAGTGTTTTTCAGACATGAACACAGGACTTGCTGTTCTGGCTCAAACTTGTCACCCACCAAGCCTAATACACTGTCTCCAGCAGTACCCAGCACCAGATGCTTTGGTGAAAGATACAGGAAACCCCCACAGATGCGGGATAATCTGTCTCCCTTGAAGGTCTCCTCCTAATCCTTTTAGTTATAGATTCCCTTAAATCCTGATGCATGAGGGGTTTTATCCCTTCAAATACTCTTTTTTAGCATTACTATGATAACTCTGGATATTCTTGTTATCCATATAAATGCCCCTTCCCTCTTTGAAGCTTGCAAAATTCTTGATTTCATCTTCATCCAGAGTCAATGAGATCCACAGTTTATATAGCCATCTTTTGGTGAGTGCTTCTTTATTCTTAAGAGACAGGGAAGACTGTAGTCTCCTGATCTTTGTTCTCTGCTGTATTATTTTTTTTACCTCTTTTTTTTTTTTTTTAACCATATACTTTATCACTCTCACTCCCATCTGACTCTTCAGGTAAGCAATCACTTCAGATACTTTTATAAACTAGCCTTTCTCTCTATTTTTATCTGGGCCTGTCTAATTCTGCAATATTTTTTCCAAGATGGACTTTCCATTAATGCCCAATAAATTTTATGTAACACCATACTGCTGGTTGATACAATGACTCTGTAGGCAATTGCTTTAAATTTTTTCTATATTTCTTCAAAAAAAACATACCTCACAGTTACCTAGTCTGACTGAGTTCATGTGAAATTCCTTAAGGCTTCTCTGGACTTGATTAACAAGTAACCTACAAAGAAGTTATCTACCAATAACGTGGTGTTGCTGCCTCATTTCTCCTTCCTCTTTCCAAATAACTAATAAATACATTACACAACAACAGACCTAGTACAGAAACTTGTGGCTATTAACCTTTTGCCATGATGAAAATGGACCATTTGTTCCTGCTTTGTCTCCTGCCTCTCTGCTACTTTTTGATCCATGATATTACATTGCCTCACGGCTACTTGGTTTCTTTTAGAATAGACATTATCAATCCACAACCTTCAAAAAACCATGCATGACTGGCAAAAGAATCACGTGATAGATTACAAATCACGACATATTAAGACATGATAACAATTCTGGTTCTCCTGCTGTCCAGTTTCTGAGCTAGACTGAGTCACAATTGTGAGCTTTAATTCCTGAGCTTCTAGGTTGGGGCTTTTTTTTAGAATTCTTTCTTTTTCACAAAACTCATTCCATTTCCTCACTTCCATAATGAAGAATTTCAAAGAAACAAAAACAGGTAGTATGGGGCTTAAGGGAAAACCTCGAGAACTAGCAGTGCTTAGCTATATACATGATTAGCTATAGATTATTATCTTCCAACTCCTTTTTCTATTTCAGTGTTACCTCTTTAAAAAATATAAAATTTACCTTTTTAAAAGATACAATCAGCATTTCTACCCTCTTATCATCTGGCCAGTTAGCCCATTTTTAAGCAAGCTATTGGTTTTGTTACAAACTCAGCTGAGTCATACTTAAAACTCCTTCAATGCTCTTCGATATATATAATGTGGGCATGGTAACTTCTTTTGAAATTATCACTGTTTTACTACACCTTTCAAAAGTATAGATTGAAAAACCAGCCTGTGCTTTTATAGATCAGTGAATCACTGAGAGAAAATAAGTGTAAATAATCAAATATTCTATGTCAAAGGATACATAAATTGTATAGAAAACTTTTTTGAATTTGTTCAATGGTGAACTCCAAGCACAAGGTGGGGGAAAAAAAAAAAAAAAGAGACAGAATAGAAACAGAGAAAAAAGACAAGATATTCAGGGAAAATATCATACCAAGAATTACCTTAGTAACTGCAGAAGCCATACTTTTGGCAACTTATTTTTTAAGTAGTTCACACATTTTATTTCATTTCCTTTAGCTACCCTTGTGGAGAAAAGGAGAGGTTTCATACTGGGATAATATCTTGCTATCACACCTAGATGAAACAGGTAGTTTTATAACATAGCTTAGAAGATGTATGCACTCCTTGGAAAGATTCATGTGCATTTACATTTTAAAATGTAAAGTGAGGGATTCACTTCTGCTCAATTGCCATTGTCCTACTCCCTTGAGTCCTGTGCAGTTGTGGATCTATGAATGAAGCCTGGAAAACATGCAAGTCCCTCTAAGAAATTGTCACACTCTAAGGTTTGAAAAATCTTACAGGATCAGAGGGTACAAAGAACATAATTTGACATGGTCTGCATAATACTGTTACCTGCAGCATCTAAAAGCAGGCCAGTAAAAAAGTTCTGCACAGACAATTGCTAGTTGCTAGCAACAACAAACAGATGAAGAAAGTAGGCCAGAATTTAAAGGAGGAAAAAATATAATAAAGATAAATAAACAAACCCGCTCAGAAAGACTATATGATGTGGGGAAGGAAACGTTTCCTTTCCAAAATCACTAACACAAATACTGGCAAGAAGTTGGGAAACATATCCTGCTTGTTTCACTTGATATATCTAAAACATTTTGTGTGATGAGTACAAAGCTGAAGGTTTATCTTGTGTTACTGTACTTGTTCTAGCGTATATTTGACATGTGGCTTCCAGAAACTCAGTTTCAGCTCACAGTATTTGAAAAGTGAGATTTAAAAAACAAGAAAAGGAATTCTATTCTCTTGTGAACTTTGACATGGCAGACTGCATAAGTTGTACTTACCAAAGCCCACAAATCAAAAGGAAATTCTGCCGCTTCCAACTTCCAATCAAGAACTTCCCCGAAACTCGTAATTCCAAATGCAAAAACTGTGAAGCATAAGAGAGGACACAGGCTAAGTCCAGCCACCTTTGTAAATCTCCTGAATTTGTACTGTATGTTTTTATACTGTTATTATGGTCTGAAAAGGTCACCATACAATGCCATACATGATGTGGCTGCACCATTTTGGGAACAAATTGCTGAGTTCTCCTGCATCTGGAAAGCATACCACATGGGAAATATTGGTTTACATATAATTTTAAAGCAAAAGCTGATTTCCAATAAAGCCTGTAATTGCAAGAAGATATGAATTTACTCACAAATACCAGACAGCACTTACAATTTTCCTAGGTATTTTTTGGCACAATAGTTATATTACAGTGCCATCCACTGACTCTCTCCTGCAAGTACGTGCACAGACACACAGCTGCTGTTTTACATTGAGTTGGCTTAATTCCCACTGAAGGGCCAACCATCCCCAGACAGATATATTCCCAATTCATTTCCTCCTGCAATGATAACTGTGAAATTTACCCAGCTCACAAAGGAAGAGAAATAATTTCTCTAATAGCCTTAATGGGTTTTTAGAGACCTTGGCTAGCAGCCAAGAGAGACTTAGACATGGCTTTGCAGTCAGCATGAATACAGAGCTTAGTTTCGTGTGTGTGTGTGCGTGTGCGTTGTGTGCATGGTTTTATTGTGAGATACGTTTCAGAAAAAAAAAAGTATTAATTGAACCCCATCAGCACTGATGCACCCACCAATAGTTTTCCCTCACTGACATCAAGGGATATGAATGAAAACTAATTGTGCTTCAAAGAAAAGGCAAATCACAAGTCTGTTGTAGGATTAGGTTTTTCTTTAATTAAGATTGTTGAAATAAACAGCAAGAGAGCTGTTACGGACTTTTTCATGTATACTTTAGTTCCAGTTTCTCTATTGAAATGTGAGACTATCATGTTATTACAAAAGAAGATCAAAGAAATGAATACACTAGAAAAGCCTGAAAAGCTTTCAGAAGACAAAAAAAAAAAAAGCCAAACATTAAGCTTTACTTAAGTAAAATTCCCTGAAATAGTCCACCAAAGAAAAGTTTTTAATATTTCATTTACAAAGAGTTCAATAATAAACTCTTACAATTAGAATTTCATAATATGGACCTTACTCACAGTCTCTTTCAAACAGAAGTAGAGCATGTAAAGACAGATTTGAGAAGTAACTTCGACGATTCAGGGGCTGCTAGAATTAACACAGTAAAATATGTTTTCTCACTTCTTGTTATAATACATGTTCATTGACTGGCACATTACATGCTAGCACAGGAGGATGTGTCCACATACCAGCAGAAACACACTGCAGAGACTCTGCAGTGCTTTAAAAATCCTATAGAGAAGGATCCATTTTTGTGACAAATCCCATGCTTAGAAAAGAGTGACTGAGCCATGAAGAGCTTCAAATTAAGAGCAGGTTAGGAAGAAAGGAGCCTGAGTAGTACAAGGGTAGTCCAGCTGGTTGGACTATTTAGTAGCAGTTCTGCACCACACATGCATACATGTTGCTACAGACAGTAAGGGGGAAAGGGGGGGGGGAAGTGTGTATCACAAAGTCATGTATTCTACCATGCCTGTAATGTGTATAGTGTGAACAGAGCTTTAAAAATCCTCCTCTATAGCAGTTTGTCACTGCCTGGAGATGTATTTAAAACATGTTTAGCTGAAATACGGTTTTTAGAGCTTGATGCACACACAGCAGACAGAAGAAACAGGCCAAACTTAATGCACCTCCGCAAATTATCTGCCATACAGAGGCAGGGAGGAAATTCCATTGGAGCACTGCGATTTGGAGCATTTCAGCAAGTACATGTCCTGCATGACTTGCCAGTCTCTCAGCCCCCTCCATCTCTTAATCTTTAGCCCCTTTCCCATTCTGCTGGTGACAATCACTCATTTCAAACACTCTCACGTTCCTTATTCCTACCTCCACTGGCAATGGAGCAACAGTTGTGTTGCCTCCATACTGTGAGCTGGCTGCCTTCTGACACCTGAACTTCTAGCAGCCAGGTACGCAATGAGCCAGGAGCCATCAGTCAGACAAGAGCTGTAGAGCTTCACAAGCACCAACCAACATAGTGCAACTATCGCTGTTCAGTAATTGCCAATTGCCTTGCTATACAGCAATATCTACTGTTGCTTCTCATTGCTAGCAATTAAAAAACGTACCCAAATTGCTCGTCAGCCACAAAGTACTACAGATTTCCACAATCTGTGATCTCTGTCTTTGGGTACCGCTGGGGAAATCTACATATCTATTACCACTGTATCAAAGGGTTTTAGTACACTGATACTGATGCACATATGTTTTCATAGTGCCTACATGGAGGAGTTTTAATAAATGCTACATTCTGTTACTTTATGAAAGCTGGAAAAAAATTGCGTTAGGGAAAAAAAAATTTAAGAAAAGTTGCAACTGGAAGTTCTCCCTAAGAAGCTGGGTCCTGGTTAATGTAACAGTAAAACCCCACCTCCTTGGGTTTCAGGTTAGTTCAATGACACCTTACTGCAGGATACAACTATACTGAAAGCCACCTACATAAACACAAAAAAGTGGTAAGACAGAAAGCCATAATATTTGGAATGAGAAGGGAAAAGGAGATCTTTTTTGACAAAGACAAGGGTCATGAAGACTACATATATGTGCTCCTGAGTCCTGAGACACTGCCTTTTAAAGTATTCCTTCTAGCATTACCAGAATAGACTGGTTTTATTTCAGCTACACTTCATATATGTAACTATCTTGATTTTTTTCAGTCTCAAAATATTTGAGTTATTTTTCACAATGGCATTGGAAGCATGGACTAATTTTGTCCTCACAGAAAAGGAATGAAAGTCCAAATTCAGCAATTTTGCTTTAAAACAAAACAAAACAAACAAACAAAAAAAAAATCTTTCTCAAACCTCTAGTCTCAGCATAGCGGAGATTAAATGATGGTTTAAGCTCGCCTCTCTTGAGACAGGTACTTAAAGCTGTTTGAACATTTCTGCTTTATCCCTTTTCTAAGAGCTATGGTGCTAAAAAGAATTCTCTTCCTCAAAGACCACTGAAGTCTGACAAAGATAGTATAAAAAATTTGCTGGATTTTAGCACTCATGAAAGTTGGAGACAAAGTATACGCCCTAGAAGCATGCCATATATGTGCATATCCAGAAGCAAAATTCCTACATGTCCACAGTGATAATTTCTTTTTTATTTAATATTGTTTCCAACACCTGGAATCCCATCTTCTATTTTCCCTGCTTTTTCCGATATCCATTAATGTCTTTTGCTACAGCTTCTGCAGCACATGTATATCAACTGGCCAACATATTACTGTCATCTTTTGAGGTTGAGGAAACTCAAAATAAACTTTAGAATAGCCACTAAGTGCAGTAGACATTTTACAGTGCCTAACCTGACAAAACTGTAAAATGAATGGCTGTGACTGGAACATAATATGCTGCATTTTAGGTCCATAACCTTTAATATCCCATACCCATTGTTCAGAACTACTGCAGAGATCCCAGGTCCAGCCGTGCCAGATGAAAATCTGGTGCTCACAAGGACATCCAGACTGTCATTTGAAAAGAGCTCCCCGTTCAATTCCAACACCATCTATCTATGTAGAAACCCCAGACATGAAGCCCTAGGCAAAGCAGAAGGCCATCTTCTAAAACACACAGAAACCTAGTTCCCTAAGGACTCCCAAAAGCTTTGTATGGTGAATATGCTGCCAGGCATACCCAGGCAAGTTTTTCCTCAGCTGCTTGCAATGCCCAGGAGGTGGACAGAGTGCAAAACACATCATGTCACAAGCACTTCTGAGGCCACTTTTCAGAAAAGCATTATAGATTTAACCAATAAAACTTAACCTTAACTTTAACCACACAAAATCCCATTCAAACTTCTCATGAATGTTGCTTTTTTCCTTTTTTTTTTTGTTGTTGTTGTTGTTGTTGTTTGTGTTCTGGTTAGGTTTTCTTATCTAAACTCCCCAGATTGCATTTCTGTTGTGGTTCAACCTGGATAAAACACAGTAGCAAAGTGGATTAATACCTCTTCCAAAGAGATAGTGGAGAGACCAAAACCACACATATAGAGAAGTTACAACTTATGTGATTGCCTTCAGATCATACAGGCAGGACAATTTCTCATTTGTCATTTCAGTTTTTCAATTAAATTCACCCATCTTGTTTACAAACTGTAGTTACACTCTCCAGCTACATGGAAATAGACACATGCTGACCTGAAATATCATATTCTTCAGCCACTCTTAGGAGTTCATAGTCACAGCAATGATTTTTCTGGCATCCTCTTACAGGAAAACTTTAGACCTTCCCTGTTCTGGGCCAGTTTCAGAATTATCAGTCTCCTCTATTAGGATCTCTACCTACATTACTTCTCCTTGAACCTAAAATTTCAACATCATTTTTTAGCCTGTTTAATTCAGTAGGTGATATGTGTTTCAAATTTAGACAAAATCTGACCAAACTAAGCAATCCATGTGCATTGGATTTGCAGCAATCCCTTGAAAAGATTACAGCTCAGAAGCATACCCTAGATGCATGCCACATACTCAGATTTTCACTACTATGTGTCAATGTGTGGGTCAGCTGTGGCTAACAGCCAAATGCTCACCCAGATGCTCACCGCCAGATCCCCCTCAGTGGGGCAGGGCAGGGGAAGTAGGAGGAGAAATATCCCAGTCAAGATAAAGACAGGGAGGTTGCTTACCAGTTACTGTTGCAGGCCAGACTTGACTTTGGGGAAATTCCTTTACTCTATGGCCAATTAAAACAGATTCAGGTAGTGAGAAACAAAGACAAACATTCAAAAAACACCTTTCCTCCTTGGAGCGGCGTAGGAGGGGATGGGGGGGGCATGTGGACAGTGCACGGAAGTGAGAGGATCTCTACCGCTCCATCTCCCTCACACTTTTCCACTGCTCCATCATGGCTCTCCCTGTGGGCTGCAGTCCTTGAGGAAAAAAAAAATATCTGCTCCAGCATGGGATCTCCATGGACTGCAGTCTTGTCAGGACATATCCACTGCTCTGGTATGGGGTCCTCCACAGGCTGTAGTGGATATCTGCTCCAGTGCCATGGAGCACCTCATCCTCCTCCTCAGTCTTCCCTCTGCTGTTTCTCACTCTTCCTTTCCACACTCCGGCCCTTCCTCCTCTGCCTGTGTAGTGTTTTCCACCCTGCCTTACACAGGCCTTCCCTGAGGCACCACCATCTTGGCTGCAGGGCCAGGCCAGGCCCTGCAGTTGGTTGGTTGGAGCCGGCTGAGCCGGCTGTGTCCGGCACAGGGCAGCCCCAGCCGCTCCTCACAGGGGCTGCCGCTGCAGGGCCCACTGCCAGCGCCTGGGCACCCCCACTTGGTACAGTGCAAAGGATGAGAATTTACACATATCAAGGCCAGAAAGGAACCAGGGGAAGGCTCAGTCTGACACAAAGTGTTACGTTTTACCCAGCTCAGCCCTGCACCAGCTAGAAGCTTACATTCATCTACAAAACGTCTTCCTCCAAAAGGCAGTCTTGGTTTGAAGACTGAGACTGCATCACTCACCAGCTTAACTGTTTTCACCATTTAAGGTGCATTTCAGCCGAACTTGGCCGTTTTCTCTCAAGTTGCTCATTCCCGTTAACAAGAAGACAGTGTGTAGCATCTCTGTCTCACCAGCGCTACAGATACACTGCTTTTGGCGTCCTGAAGTTCTTATAACATTCAGTCCCCAATTTCTCAATATTACTTATACTTTATCAAATCTCTAGCACTGGTCACTATTTTCTCAGCTGTCACCAATTTTATTGTTTTTTTTCACTAGATTTGAACAGCTGAAATAAAGCCTTCTAGGTGAAGGGCTGTGACCTACATGTTTCTAGTCTCTCGCTTTCCAGGCAGCATTTGACTCAGTTCAGCAGCCATCTCCTTTCCGCCTTTCAGCTATAGGGCCCCATTCTTTTTTCTCCCACAGAGATTAGAGGTCCATGCATTGTAAGAAGTATCATTTTCTGTATACTCATTTATTTAGCTTTTAATTCCTTACCAATGACTTCTCCAATGGGCACTCAGAAGTTGAAAATCCTTCCCGTAATACTGGCACCTATGGAGAGGGTGGGAAGAAACCCATTAGAGCGTTTACACGGTAACATCCACTCACTATATTGTTTCTTTCAGCAAATATAAACTAAACACGAATAGAAGCAGTAAAAGAATCAATAACAGCTCTATTTAAGAGAAAGAAAAAGAACAGCTGAAATCTTAGCCAGCATTAAAATAAGCCAGTTGTCCCCAACTAAGAAAAGTCCGACAATGTCTCATAATCTGGCCTCAAAGTACCTACAAGAGATGCAGGCAGAATGAGACCCACCTGCAACAGCACCCAGTCCAGCACTCAGAAGAGAAACCTCCTGCCCACAGCAAGGATGCCAGGAAGCTCCCACATACTAAAGGTAGGCTTAATATAGCACAAGCTCTAAGGTAAGTCCTTTATTCAGTCGGGACTGCTAAATAAAGCAGCTTGAAACTAGAGGTTTGGAAACTTTTACCAGCTCTTCCTTGCAGAGGTGCCCTTGCCTTTAGCCCTAATTTTCAAGCTAATGACAAACTCCTAACATGCACAAACCTCACAGTACCCTGCAGAGCTCCACAGCAACCTCTTTCATCCCCATCACCTGAAGGCTCGGCTGCATGTCTACCCTCCTTTCATGCAAAGCCCACCTTACTAAAATCCACCTCACCTCCAGCCATCGCAGTCTGCACCACCCCACAGCCCAGATGCCTCTCCCACCTGCACAGCAAGATTACTCTCAAGGGAAGGCACAATCTCCCCTCCATCTATAGTTTTCCTGATCCTGAACACAATGTGCTGCCCAGCTACAGGCTTGTTAACGAAACTGAACACACAGGGTGTATTCAATGAGCAAAATAAATAGTTCAACCATTCATCACACTGTTCTTAACAGAATTTTAAAACAATAACAGTGTGCAAGTGTGATGCCAGACTGAGGCGTATGTACAAACGCACAAGCTGTATGGGCTAACATTAAGAAACTGTATGTTATACTTTAGAGAGCAATAGGTCACCACAAAGAGCAGGGCAGGCAACACCTAATATAAAGCAGACTTGAACAAACTTCACATGGGGCTTTGGGAAGTATCCACTGATGAAATAGCACCAGTCCAATGTTCAGTGCTTTAGAAATTACACCTCGCATTTTTTATTTGTGTCATTACACTTGTTTTTCTGTCTTTTTTTCTTTTAAATGTGATTGTCCTTGTTCATAATTTGCTGTTGCTGGCTTTTTCTTTGTTTATTTTTGCACTTTCACTAAAGTATTATTTTGCTGGTTCTCAGGTCTTATGTGTTCCAGCGCAGAAGTGTCACCCACTCCTGCTTGAGCAGTGCTGTGTATGCCCTCTTGAACTCACTCCATGGATAGAGGAAAGGAAACAGCTTCATATTAGAGTAGGATGCACTTAGAATTCCTATTTAATAACGCAGAGAGCAGTAACTAGGATGATTTACTAGTAAGTTTTATTTCCTCTACATTAATAGTCCATAGTGGTCTGTCAATGCGTGTTAAAATCAGAACTGAATGTTGTCACCAGGAAACAGAGGCACAGAAGGTTTAAATGTCTCACTCCAACTTTACACAGCAGAATAATCATGAAAACAGTTAAATACTGGTTTTCTAGGGCATTTAGATCAGACTGAGTCCTGGCTAGAGGGTTCATGCATTGCAGTATGGCCATTGTGTTACATAGGACACAACCAAAATGGAGACAAATAGATTTGAGATGAAGAGGTTTGGTTTTTAGTGTTTCTCACCTCAAATTCTGTCTAAAATGTTGGGTGTACAGCATTATGTTTCTGGTGTGGTTCATATAGTAGTTAGCTGTGCTGTTGAGCTCTTTATTATATTACTAAATCACAATATCTCAATTATGTTCTGTTATTATACTGAAATATTATAGTATTCTTAAGTCTCAAGTGACTATGAGAGACACAAAAATATGCTCCGCTGTACATAGCATGAAAATTAATTGGCCTCCAGATATAGAGCTGTATCTGGAGAAAAGTGGAAATGTACTGTAGATAATTAGGTCAGACTTGAGGGCCTCCTAAGCCTGCTTTTGACCCATAATATTTCTAACTCATGGATTCAGTTACAGTAAAACTGTTACACTCCAGAGGGAGTGCAGCTTTAAAGGTCTTTGTTTGTCATACCATTTGGGATTTTCTCATAGATAGTAAAAAACAGAGACCAAAACTTGTCGGAATGAGAATTTAAATTATGCTTTTATTTTGACATTGTAACTAAGCCTAATAACATTGTTTTGCAGCTCAGAAGAGATGCTAATATTAATACATTTTAATGGTTAGCAGTATACGCAATGCTGTGGGACTTTGACAAACAGTAACATGTGTAATTTCAGATTTAATTAATTTGTGGGGTAAATGTATTTCTCAAATCCTAAACACCTCACTTCACCCCTCTGCTCAGTGCAATCACCAGCGCAAGCTCATTCAAAGAAATCTGTAGGGTAGAATTCAGCAAGCTGCAGCTGCTTGTCTCTGCCTTTTTTAATGAGAAAGTATAATAAAACTCTAATTTGGTTCCATGTTTATCTAAGATCTAACACACAGCCAGCCTACTTTTGTGAGCAATGAGTGTATCTATTTTGTTCAACTGAGGAATGCACTTTTGAAGCAAATCTCTCAATCCACCCAAGTTACTGTGTTTTCATTTGTACTGTGTAGCAGTCTCAGAGGCTCTATCTATCTGTATGAAATTAAGCTGGAAGATGCTCACTCCCCAGCAGCACACCGGAATCCCTAGAAGGCTGTTCCTGTTATGCTGGACTAATTTAATGGTTAATATTGACA
Source organism: Numenius arquata (assembly GCF_964106895.1). Taxonomy (NCBI): domain Eukaryota; kingdom Metazoa; phylum Chordata; class Aves; order Charadriiformes; family Scolopacidae; genus Numenius; species Numenius arquata. The sequence goes on along the minus strand of NC_133579.1, from coordinate 35,851,160 downwards.
CAGCCTGTGAAGGTGTGTCTACAGGCCCAACTTCTGAGTTCAGTTCATCTTAAGCTTTAACTGCATAGATTTGTAAGGCTCCAGCAGTAGAGTGTTGTTTATAAAAACAGGACAGCCTGGGCAGCTGGAGCCCAGCAAGACATAGATCCATGTTTCAGTATCCTACTTCCCAGATAGGTTTTCTTCTATCTATCTTATATTATAATTTAAATCCAGTTTCTGCAGATATGTCCACATCCCCTGACCACAGTTCAATCAGACTGTACAGTATCACTCAAACACACTGAGTTCAATCACTCCCTCTCTAAAGATTGGGCAGGACAAATCTTCTGTGCAGAGTAGGAAGTGGAACATGAGGAGTCCCGGTCTTCTAAACAAAGTAAAAGCACACTGTCAAATATCCAGGCAATCACAATCTGAACTGATTTGGATTAATTAACCCCACTGCCGCTCTGAATGCAGCAGTTTACCTAATGTCCATAAGTATTGTAGTGAATGAAGCTCAAAGCTTTGCACTCCAGGGCTAAATCACGTAAATCCTATTTTACACACACACACACACACACACACTCGTTTCATTTTCTCAGACCACACTCATCTACCTGTCAACAAGGCCAGTACTAAACCCACTAGTTCACACTGTTGCAACCCCTCTAAATCTTGTGGTCAGTGGACTGGAGGGATTGTGTCTCTCTTTGATGCCTTCTCACTGTTTTTTAATTTAGCAGGACAGTGCAGCATGTCCTAGCTCTTCCACATCTCTAACACTGTTTTTTAAGAGCCTGAAGTCAGTCCCATGATAATTCTGGATCTGAACAACTAGAGATGCCCTTGTTTTTCAAAAGTCATTAAGAATTCAGTAGTTTCCACTGTCTTATTGGAGCTGCTGGATAGATGGCAGAAGTCCTAAATCTCCTGGAGGATGTAGCCAGGTTACCAAGTAAAAGATCAGAGAGCAAAAGTCTCCTAAGCTTTGCACTAAGTAGCCAAAACAATCCAATGGTTTACCTGTGGATTCAGCAGTCCTGCAAACTTAATTTTCAGAAGATATTAATGGTATGTGAATTACTGCAAAATATTCACCATTCCCTAGTTCACTGTATTAGGAAGAACTACTCAAATAACTGGGTCTCACGTGGGTCTTGTGTACCTAGAGTTTCTGTGGATGCTCAGTTGTAAGACTTCAAAATCTCTAACCTGATAAAAATAGAACTGGTCAGGTAGTCTTTGTCAAATGTATTATTCAAAGAGTACTGCTGTTATTCATCAAAACTGTTCTTCAGCAAATAGCTTTTAGCAGCATTTGACCAATTCTGTAGCTAGCTGAATACTATTCACTGAATAAATTAATTCATGTATAATGGCAATATTCACTGAATAATTTATTTGAGGAATACTTTTTTCAAGCATTTGACAAGCTCCATTAAATTCCAATAAAATCTAAGACATCTCCTAATTAAAAATAATTAAAAGTCTGTTTACAAAAATTGGCCTTATTCTTTGGTAAATTGTACATGTTTTATGGCATTTGACTAACTCTCCAGTTGCCAGATAAAGTTTGGATAACCCAGACAGGAAAGCAGACTCAGACTGCTCAGAGCTTTAAACTCGTATTTTCACTGCTATTTACATACTCCAAGACACATGAAATATATGCTGAAAGAAGCTGTGTACATACCTATAACCGTGTATCGTGCAGACCACAGCTAAGATTTCTATCCAACTGTGCAATTGATATTTCAGGCTATTAATATAATACACAAATTGTTAGGAAAATTACTTTTCATGAATTATCAGCAAGAATCACATTTTTATGTAACACATAAGATTATTTCTTTCACTGTGACAATCTTTTTTGTGACTTTTTTCCTGTGGAAAGCATTTTGACATTATGGCAAATGTTATGATTTAAATGTACTTTGTGCAGTATGTACACATACAGATGCAAATATAAATTCCTACTTTTGTACACACGCATTGAAAGATGACATTTAGATTTACATGTAGTTAATTTCCAGTGAAATTATTATAATAATTGCTATCTCCATATTCCACAGCTAATAGATTGGCATTAATAAACTGAGCAATAATATTTTTCAGAAGCCTGTGCCTCCTTTTGTCACCACTCTGAGTATGAATCTAGTTTTCCACATTACAGTTCCTTCATATATGTCAGTGGCGACCAAAACTTCAGTCTGGTTCTCTATTGCCCAGTAAAGAAATCAGGCTCGATGCAAAGCATGAAGCTTCAGTGCCAACCGATTAGTCTTAGGGGAAAATTACATGTATATAGGTGAGATCCATTGATTTAATAGATCAAAATGATTCACCCCTGAAAGAATGGTGACAAGGCAGCAGAGGGAAGCTGTTCACAAGATTATCCTGTTGGAAGGATTTTCAGTACATGGGATTATCTGTAATGAGATTAACCACTGGGAGATCAAATTCTGAATGGATGCTTCAGGGAGACAAAATGCCCACTAAAACAAAAGAGAAGTGGGAGGTAAAAGCTACAGGATTTAAGATAAAGTCTGGTCCTGAAAGTCCTGTTGTTCAGGCAGCAATAATAGGAAGAAGGCTGCTTGGCAAACATTCAAGAGACATGCCAAGCGCACATCAGTAAGGCTCTAATGACAGGGTTTCTAATGAATGGAGCAATGTGGAAATGTGATACAAGGTGGCCACTGATTCTTCTGCATCAGTGGGGGGCTGAGAATTCTTATGTGAGCAGCCAGACAACGCTGCAAACAATCACGATGTGTGTTACATTTGGTGTACAGTTACACAGATCAGCTTAGACAGGATTTTAAATAAGAGCCTAGAATGAAGTACAAAGAATGGGTAACATTTATTCTTAAAACCAACCAGGAAATTTCCAAGAGAGACATTTGGCAAACTGTCAGTCCTTCTAGCAACTAGTCAGTAAAAAAATTCTGAACTTCTGGTGCAACATTTAGTCAAAACAGAAGGTGGTTTTGGGAAGGGAGATATCTGTATATCATAAAAATGCCTGGGAAATAATTGTCACTAAATTTAAACTTAGGTCAAAATCAAGATCTAAATTTCCCAGAAGTTTCAGTCCAATGCAGTATTTTTGCACTTCTAATTAATAGCCGATGCACTAGTGGGTAAGGTTATATTTCTGAGGCATAGCCCAAAGCAGAGGTAGAGATTGTGCATCCATCCAGAAATGCAACTGTACCCTTCCCTCTCAAACCTTAGGTGTTATGCATATCTTTTCCTGCTCTTCAGGCGGAAACATACGTGGGACATGCTTTCTCTGCAGTGACTTTGGCATATCTACTAGAGACATCTGAAGGCTAGTTTTATAAAAGCCATCGAAGACAGTACTCAGAAAAAGTACTCTGTCTGTACAAGAATCTGCTGTTCACAGGCGTATTTACAGTTCCACAGGTTGTAATATATGGGACTTCTATTTTGGGTAGAAACGATTATCAGGAACAACTGGAAAAGAAGCCAGGTTTGGTCTGGACCCCTGTCCCTGCTCTTTCTCCATTATCCCTCTCTCAGTCTGGTAAGAAATGTCAACGCACAGCTGCAGTTTGTGGTGTGCTCCTCTGCTCAAATGTCCTCAGCTATTCTGTATGCCACACATGGGAAGGGATAGACAACACTGGCTACCTGCAGAAGCCCCAGACTTGCAGGTAGCCATGAAGATGCACTACTTCATTGTGGGAGCAAGTTTCAGAAGGAGAGAGAAACAAGCATACAACAAGCATGGGTTTGTGCTGAGTGGGATGCCAGACCTCGGAAACCAGGGGGTGTATGCTAAGCTGTAAGTCACCAAGGGTATTTGAAAGGCTTTCTCAGGCCCTGCAGAAGTCAAAGACTCTTCACCTGGCAATTGCAGCACACACCCGAGAAGCAGTAGAAAGGTGTCTGAGACCTCTGCAACTTAAAGGGATTAAAACACTTGCTTCCCATGCCCCAAAAAAGTGTTTGATGAAGAGACTGCAAAAAGGAAAATAACTACTTCTCCTTGAAGAGTTTCTTTCAAAGAATATTTTAGGGAACACCATTTAGTTTAATATGTTTTTCATCAAGATATGTGGGCGTGCCTGTGAGCACACATTTATTTTCTTCAGATATACAATTCAGTATTGTAGGTTCAAATTTTAAATTATACCTGCTTAATATAGTTCCATGCAAATATGCGCCGTATATCAATTCATAAAACTTTTGTCATGTATAAGTGAAATAAAATTTAAATTTAAACAGTCTCTACAGAATCCATGTTTATGATATTCTTAGCAAGCTTGTTTACTCAAGGAAATATTATTCTTACTGTTGTACTAGAGTGAACATAAATTCCACAGGCTTTAAGTAATTAAGGTACTCAGGATTTGAAGATTGAAATGTTGTTTCCTAACACAACATTTCTGAAGCTGTATGCATGCTCTACTAAGCATCTCGCTACAATATTCCTGACAGTCTATACCTCGTCTTTTTCGTTACTGAGCCTTCAAGAATGCTTGACATGTTTTTTCAAAAGGTGACTGGATCAGGTAAGGATAGTGTGAAGTCAGATATTTGAGAGCAATTGTATATCATTAAATGGAGACACTTTACATTTTTCCTGACTTATCTTTTAACATACTCTGAAAAATAAATAATTAGTATTCGGGCACCAGACGTGAATCCATCATTCCCATTTCTTCCTCCTCAGAGAACTAAAAATCTCAGTCTCGTCTGACATTCAATATCTAACTTTTAATAGCTGGGTAATAATCAAGAATCTTTCAACTTCATAAAGATAATCTTAGGGTGATAAGGCTCAACACTTCCATATATTTAAAGTTAGGAAAATTAAATTTTTCCCGCAATTTGAAAACTCGTTGCTATACAATGTAATTGAAAAACTTGTTATTTTTTCTATATCATCAAATGATGACTAATCTATCATGTACTTTGTTGCAATATGCAGTATATGAGCTAAGTAATTAGCTAGAAGCAAATCTTTTCCATTATTAATCATGAACTGTTTTCCTCCCCAAGTTAACAGTAGTATGGTAGGCACTAAATAATGAAAAACTGCCAAAACCCCTCTAATTCAATTAAACTCACTACATTATCAAATATTGCTAATGCATTTTGATTTTTGTCTAAAAAAAAGGGTGGATTATTCTTATGTATTGTTGGAAACATGACATATTTCAATTGCTTTGAAGTATTAGTAGCTATAGAGAAACATTCACAGTTCAACCAACTTAATTATTGTTTCCTCCTATGAAAGAAGAACTGGAATTTTGTTGACAATGCATACACCTTTCTCCTTCTTAAACATAGCTTTATAGCACTCACTAAACCATACTCATACATCGATGGAGTAGGAGTGACTGGCAGGATATGTCTTACAATTTTCTTAGCAGCAACACTGTTTCAATAATTGTCTTCTTAACTATATTATATACTTTTATGATTTATGTTTGTATTTTTTTGCATCTGACAGTCTTTCATGAAGAATTAAGCAACACATAGTCAACACATTGAGTATGCAGCAACTGTTCTACAAATACATTTAAAATGTATCTTTCTGAATTTCAGTGGTAGTAGTATTCATATCATCACAATTTTTTTTAAACTAGATCCTTTTTTTAAAAAAGTCAGTGCAAGTATAATGTATGTTAAGCCTATGAGTGTAAAGTACTCCTATTTGGGAAGCCTTGATCTTAGACCAGGTGCACTGAGAATATAAAGCAGCCTTCAGAGCAACAGCTCAGTCTGAGTGATTCTGATATCCCTCTGATGGAGTGAATACTAATAATACTTCTCCCTGTTTGTTGTGCTGAGATTTTTTTTCCTTACTCAGACAAGTGAGGGAAAGCTTTATGCTTCTCTCCTCATATTGCCTCAACGAATGAGTCCAGAAGTTTTCCAACACAGCTCTCTGAAAATTTCAGCTGGGCTTTACTGTAGGATCAGAAAAAGCCAATTTGTTTTCCCAGTTCCACATCCCAGCTCAGAAACTGTTCCCTACTCTCCCCTCAGCAGCAGCACAGTAGAGTGAAGCTCCACAAAGGCTGGAGATCTCCTTCAATATACAGGCTGGCAAAATCAAATGAGAATTCAGAAAATTCTAGTAAGGCCCTTGACCCTTAAAGCTGCAGTCAGAGGAGCTGGCTTTTCCTCTGCTCATAGCAGTCACTCAATGTGTGAGTGTGCACTCACATTCACATTTCACACGGCTGTTAGTCACAAAGGCTTCTTCCTTGCACAGCTCTACCGCAGTGACACAAGAGAGGGGAAAAAAAGATCTAACAAGTACAATCTCATGAATCAGCTCCATGATTTGTATTTCAGGTAGTTCAGTGTGCTGTTAGATCAGCACAAAGAAGCTTTTATTTTTCTAACATTTTGTGTGTGTGTGTGTGGTTAGCATAAGGATTCTGTATGCTGCTTAAGCTTTCTCTACGCTTATTGTTGAAAACATCTTTAATCAACTCCTACATTGTTCTGCAAAGGTTTGATTGATCTTTTCAACCCTCCTCTTATTCACATAATAGGCAAAATAGAAGAAAAGACAAAACAGACAAAATAGAAATAAGGCATTGCTTGCTTGACACAGACAAGAAATTAAAGGAGTAGGGGGCAGAAAGTAACTGTATGTACTTTCTATTCTTCTTATAGAAGCTGTGCCATTGTGCAGATAGGAACAAGTGATTTAAGCCCTAGTTCATGTCCAGCCCTGCGAGTGTCTATGGGTGAGTTTAGAGCACGTCTACTGGTAAAGACTGAACAGGGGATTTAAGTGCTGCTCACAGAGTTGCTGTTTCCTGCCCCATCGTAGGAAGATGTCTACCTGTGCAGGTGAAAGCAAAAGCAAAAGACAAAAGAAGAGCAGGAACATGACGAACTTTCAGGTCAAACTGGAAAACATCTCCAGCATTAGACAGCTGCCAAGAGAGAAGTCTTTTTCAGACCACAGTTTTGCACCAAGGTGTCCAAGCTTTTCTTCTTTTTTTTTTTTTTTTATTTGTCTAAGTCCAGGAATTTCAGCTACTTCAAGATAGGTGTTCTGGAAAAAGAGTCCTAGTTTCCACAGCCCTGCTATTACACTTTATCAGAGAAGAATTGCATCTTTATGGCTGAGGGATCAGTGACTGAATAAATAGCCACTAACAATGGCTTATTCTACCACTAACTAATATCATTGATTCTCTCTCCTTTCCAGAAGGCAATGTTAGCCTACTGCCATCCCTGGGAACTCACTCACAGTTAAGCTTCTGGTGATTCTGTGTGTCATGTCAGCTCTTCAGAACAGTGTAAGGAAGATAGGTTGAATAACAGAAATCTACCTGGCTTTAACATTTCATAGCATCGTTCATTAACTTAGTACTGATAACCACCTGCAATCTACTTCATTATTTCCTTTTCAAAAGGACACGTGACTAGAATCCATCTCTAAACCAAACTGAATAGACCGTTGCTTTCAGCACCATGATGCTCAGCTGCCTAAATTTTGTACAATTCCTGCTTATGAAAATATGCACTATCACAGCATTTGACAAAAAGGAACAGGGGTATCTGCAGGGATATATAATTAATTTAATAACTAATAGCCATCACAAAGAATCATACTACCAAATTACATAACATATTAGCTCATAAAGAATTGTTTTGATGAACAGAGAATGAAATACAATGAAAAGTAAAGCAGAAGTAAAAGTAGCTATACATCTTCTATTATTTGTCCTTCTTTTTAAGTATCTATTTTTCATTTTGGAGTTTTTCATTCCCTTAGGTACAGCATGAACTTAAAAGCAACCTATATTCTTCACAGGATTTTTAGAGTATATGATGGATCAATAATTTGTTGGTTTGTTTATGAAATATGCCAACTTACTGGGACAGAGTCATTTTTAAGAGGAAAGAAAGATCAATATATATGTGCATAGATTTATGGGTGTTTTTGTTACAATCAAAATAAGTCTTTCTCTTTAAAGAACTCTAAAAGGCAAGCTTGGCTTTTCCTTTTCATTGATGCATTGGCTTGAGCAGGCTGCTTTAATTCTAAATCTGAGAAATACTACTTGTGAATCTTTCACTCTGTTAAAATCTTAAGTAAAGCAAGTTCTAAAAACACAGGCATCAAGCCTACTAAAACTTTTAAAACATTATGATGACTACAATTTTTCCACTTCTTTTAAATATAAGAAATGTTTTCCTAGAACTCTGAATCTTATCCACTGTTGCGCTTTTTCTTCCATCAGGTTATACAGATAGAAGTTTCTCAGGAGAAAAAAAACAGCGCTAGATGGGAAAAACAGAGGGCTTAGAATCCCCAGTTCCTATTTGCATCCCCCACACAAGGGCCACAGCTTTTTCCTGGCTCTTGCAGCAGCAGTGCAAGTGTGACAGGGAGAAAGATTGAGCCTGATGAGAAGATTGAAGTCTCTGACCCCGTGGCTGCAGGACACAGTACACACAGTACTGGCTGTATGGGAGTAGGGAACTTCCTCGTCCACACCAGTTTTCTGTTTCAATACTCTCAGTGCCATGGTGCACTCTAAAATTTAAATATTAAATTTACCTGTCCCCTCCCGTTCTTGCTGCCAAATTTGAAGACAAAGAAGTCCTTCAGGGCTTCAGTGATGCTAATACTGCTCTCTAATTATTTGCTACCAATCACGAATATAGCTACCGATCTCCTGATGGCACACAGCACTCTTACTGCCATTTTTCACACATCAGTAAGAATTTCAAACTAGGTGCATCTCTGCCTATCTGACCCCTAGGGTTCACTTTGATTACTTTGGTATTCTCAAACTCCATACAAACTGTAATGGTTACACAGTGATAGTGCTGTATATAAAATATCTAATTTTTACCTAGCAGATGCAGCTTTTCCCTGGCATAGAGGTAAGAATAATCAGTCTTTCCTCTTCCTGGGCAGGCCAGGTCACAAGAGAGTTCCGTAAAATAATCCCAAGGAGAGGGATAGCATCTCCTTATTAAAAATGCTGAGTAAACCTTTTATATATGCGGCCTAAGGACTAGAACCTGTATCTGCTAGGTAGTCTACTGTAAGGTAAGCCTATAAGTGATGTGAGTTTTGACATCTGTCTGCCGTGAAAATATTCAGAATTCTTCAAGCCCCTATTGGTCACTTAAGCAGCTGTTATCTCACATTCACGAATAGGCGTGACACATGCCCAGACTGAGTGAGGTATGTTTAGCCTTCCTATATGTTGCTTCTAGAGGGGATGGACTTGAAATCTAAAAATACATCACTTGATGCAAATCTCACTGTGGCCAGTTGTTCACTAATCCTAGTCATTGGATAGTCTCTCACTGAACACAACAGATCTGAGATGCAGACTTTTCATGTGACTATGCATTCTCTTTTGTCACTGCTGGTATAGATGCATTCTCGAACTACTGAAAGAAAAATCAGAACGAACTGGCCACTGCCTCGCTTGGCATATCTGTTCCACTCATGACGGGAAAGGTCTGCCTTTCAAATCAGAGTAAATGCAGTAATTAAAGACACAATTATTTTTTTCCCATTTTACACACAAAGGATGAAGATTAATACATATTACTACATACACACTGTATAGTAATAGAAATAAAATATGCATTGGAAGAAAATTAACTATTTTATTTACTGGATAGATGATGGTACTAACTGATAACATTTTTTTGTTTGCTTGGAAATGTCATTAAAGAATGGAATTTAGTACTGGGTGTTAAAGAAAAAATATACAATTGGTTATTTTCAGACCTCCTTGGAGGTTAATTTTTTGCATAATTTTTGCATAATTGCAGTGCAATTCCACGAACTTGGCTTAGAAAACAAGACATTACAAAATTGATTTTTACTGTTTGAGCACCTAAGTTAGTTTATTGATCTTTCACTTCTTTGTGTGATTTCAGCTATCTTCCTTAAAATACAGGTTGTGTGTGGGAAGAGGATAACATGATGCAAGCCACCTACTAAACACAGTTAATTCAACTGTTTCCCAAATTCTGTTTTCTTCCTCAATGAATACATTCACATCCACATTTTTTCTCTTTCTCACTTTCCCTCACCCTGCTAAAGCATCCAGAGATATCAAAGGCATCATTAAAGAAACAAAAAAGAGAAATCAAGGAAATAAAGCAAGATCACCTTGTTAAAAAAATTCAAATGAGCTACTAAAACAAGAAGAAATAGCAAATAAAATAATAAAAGTATTTTTCAAAAGATGCTATTAATAATATTTTGATTGTGATGTGTCTGAGAGTTAGAGTTGAGAAGTGAAACTGCCCCACCTCTTCAGTAATATGCCAAAGGTTCCCAAACTTAGCCATTTAAACAAGGTAATTTATTAGCTTCAATATCTTGTTATTGTCAGAATTTTTAAAAATCTGCATATTATCTAGGAGCTTTATTTTTCATTGTTCTAATCTACACTTTTATTACATTATCAACAAAACAATTGGAAAATCATAAAACAAACAAAGTTTTCAAGGATTTGCAGTGTTGCCAGTAACTTTATAAAACTAACCAGAGGAAATTTACCTTTCTTGTCTTGTTCTGACTCTTTGGCTGTCATGGGTAAAATTCTTAGTTGCTGTCCTACTGATTAAAAAAAAAAAACAAAACAAAACAAAAAGGCATCAAACCACAACATTCAGTTCTGTCAGGGCTGTCAAAAAGGTGAAGAAAATTACCCAAGAGTTCTGGCTGTTCTTTGAATAAAATGAAAAAAAAAGAACACATTTCTTTCCTTCATTTATATTTTTATTTCTTTCAATGCACTTGTCCAAATCCGAACATAATTCTTTCTTGGGCTTTTTCTACCATTGTTGATTTTATTGCCTAATATTTAAAAGAACTCAGTGCAATTTAAGGAGATTACGTCAGATAAATACCCTGGATGTGAGGGACTACACAAGTGCTGACCAGCTTCAATGGATAATTTATATGTATTTATCGTGCTCTACAAAACATAACACACTAAATGTTAAATATTAATAATTACTATTTCTATTATAAATTATGTCTCTGTTAACTATCATAACTACAGCAAGCTAAGCAAAGTGTGAAACTATGTAACAGACTTTTTATAAGGGACCTGAAATAATATTCTATTAATATGTAATAATTAATAGTCCTCTCTATTGTCCTTTACAGTTTAATTCACAGACTCACTCAGAGGTAATAAAAAATGTCTATATCACCCCAGAAAATATAGATCCAAGATTTTGTGCTAACAGAAAGTATATATCCAAGATGCAGTGATCAATGTTATATTTATTTATCCATAAGTCTTTAGATTAATCCTCTGTTGCGTTTGAACTGATTAAGAAGATACACAGTCAAAGATAAATATGTTAGACCTCAACAATGTCCAGTTAATTGATGAGTCTACTTAAAATTACTAAACTGTTTACATTAGCCTGTATTACAGATATTATTTTCACATTTATTTTATGCATCATTGTCCAATAATCAAATGCATCAATTCTATCAGTCATTGAACTATTCATCTTTTTTCTCAGTCCCTGTTATTTATAGCCAGAAATACTTATTTCAAGAAGCTCATTTGTTCTCTAGTATAGCAATACTCTGCTTTTCCAAGTTTCTGCAACATGAACTAATAATTCCTAGTAATAATAATATTAATAAACGAATCTAATCTAAAGTCATAATGCAGGTGCTGGTTTAGGAATTTTGCTGTAATACAAAATGCCCAAAGTAATGATGAGGTGCTAACTGTCTTTGACTTTCAATATGAAAACTAGAAACTACTTCTTGAAGATGCTCATTTACAGATGTCATTAGGTTTTGTTGAACTGAATAGGAAAGTCTTGGGTTTGTTATTTTTTAATTTGATGGAAAATACGTTCCATGACTGAGTAGCTTTTGACTGTGCTTAATCTTAGAATTCCTGAAACAATGACTAGTTTTGTTAAAACCCTTGGAGATCAGATTACGCCTCACCTTCAAAGTCCCAAAGGAATGAAATTCATTACTATTGTGATCCCATTCTTTGTGCATGTTGACAATGTCTTGAGAAAAAAAAAAGCCACAGTGATTGAAAAGACCACACAAAACAATTTCAAAATGCTTTAGGCACAAACTATGTGAGTGACAACTACAAATTTAAGTGCTGTAATTCTTTGATTAATATAAGGAAAGTGATTTAGATTATTTTGATAACAGCCTTTAGGGAGAAAATGACACTTAAAGGAATATAAAGATTTGAGGTTTGAATTACTCGCCTAAGATGTGTTTTTATAAATAACCTGTCACCTATATTTTGGAGGGAGAAGAAAAAAATCTGAGTTATTGGCTTTTTACAAAGTATACTACCTACTGTATACTCCAGAAATGACACTTACATTTTTTCTTACTATATCCAAAACCTCAAGAACTTGAAACATATAACAACCTATCACAGAGCCAGAGTATGGACATGATAAGAAAGCAAATTCAGAATTTACTTCTAATTCACTAAAAAGAGTAAAACTATACTCTCTTCAAAAAATGCTCCGTACAAAGACTTCTCTCTAATAATAGCAGTTTTGAAGACTGGCTGCACAGATCAATAATGTATAATCATTTAGCACCTAGTACACTAACATGAATTAAAATTACCTGTTTTAAGAAGTGTATTTGAAGTCCAATTCCACTCAAAGGTTCTACTTGTTTGCCATTTTAGTCATTTAGGTGAACAAATAAAGAATTAGAACCTAACTTTGCAACTTCCCATTTTACCACTATTAATTTTTCACAAAGAAAAATCTGGTACTTCTCAGTGCTTTTAAACAGCACCCTTTGCATGACTCAGTATCCCCTCAGGAAGGAGAAGCCTGGGAACTCTGTAGATCTGCAAAAAATTACAAAATACCCTTACCCTCTATTCATAAACTTCTGAAGCAAATTTGTATCCCACATGCTGACCTTCTTCATTGAGTCTTGACCCCTAAAATTATTCTGCCACTCACTTTGCTGTATCTACGGCCTGATTTTGTGTAAAAAAGCTAAAAGGGAAAGGGAAAGATCCTGAAAAAGAGTGTCTTCCTCTTGTGTCACTTGCTTCCCTCTCTGATAATCCAAAAGGTCCTTGCTTAGACTAAGTTTCAGCTGATAGAGCAATCAGTTATGACACCAAGTAATGCGTACCTTAACAGGAGGCAACATAGCATTTGCTGAAGTTGTCATTCTCTCATTTTTGTAGCTACTTTCATATCTGTTTGATCCTTTCACTCATTATTCAAGTAAATAATTTGATCTTACCCAAACAAGATATTTTTTTAGTGCATCTCAGAAAACCCTTTACTGAGAACTGTCAAATACATAATACTTTATATTACATGATTTTTAAAGAAACACAAAATTTAAACTACTTTTTTTTTAGCTTTCTTGGTGCAAATAAGTACCAATAAACTAAGGAATTTGCAGAGTTCAGACAAAAGTCATATCTATTTTGTACCTCATAATTATTTTGCTTATAGAAACTGCAAAGTCAGATAAAAATTTATAGCATGACTCATTGCTGAGGGCTGTAAGAGACAAAACTCTCCTGGGCAAGTGAAACTGCAGATGTCACAGGCCCCTTTGAATGTGAAAAATCAGAGTCAAACAGGAAAAGGAAGAGTATATTTAGCTGGGTCAAGGCATTAAAAAACATTTTTTTCTCTCTTCATCCTCCTCAGAAGACACACATAGCAAAAGCGTTCGTATAGAGCACATAGAAAAAACACAAGACAGAAATTCAGTTAAGTTCCTACTAAAGGAACCAACCTATTGATAAGGTCAGTTCATCAGTAATATTCTTGATGAAATTTTAGGTGAAAGTGTCACATAAACTTCTATTCACAAGGATTTTGCGTATTTGAGATTGTCCACTGTGAAAAGAATTCTTAGGATAGGAGCATAGGTTCTTTGGATAACTCAGGTTATAAAGGACTTAAGGGGCCTCAAGCCCAACCTTCTGCACATTCTGTTAAACTTTAGTGTAGAATAGAATAGAATAGAATAGAATAGAATAGAATAGAATAGAATAGAATAGAATAGTTCAGTTGGAAGGGGCCTAAAACAATCACCTAGTCCAACTGCAACTTGCTCCAGTTTATCAATGCCTTTCTCTAGATGGGGTCTATGAGTGCTGAACAGGTGGGAATAATAATTTTCCTCCAGCGACCAGCTATGTTCCTGTTAATATAGTCCAGAGTCTTCTTTTCTGACAGGACATGTTGCTGGCTTGTCTCCAGCTTCCGCAGAGCTGTTCCGCTGCCACTCCATCCTTGGCCTATATTCTTGCAGAAAGTTTTCCCATCACATACACTGGACACTGAAAAATTTCAAAAGGTTCCTGCTGGTCCATTCTTTCAGCATTTCCAGGTGCCTCTGAATGGCAGCCCTGGCCTTGATCACAAATGGTCACCGTCACCCAGTTTGGTGCCATCTGCAAGCTTGAGAAGCAAGGACTCCATGGCTTTCTCCAGGTCATTGATAATTGTGCTTAAAAGGACAGGTTCCAGAATAAACCACTGCAGGTCGTCATTCAGCTCCAGGTGGACTATGACTAATTAACCACTACTCTCTGAGCTTTATGATCCAGCCAGTCACTATGGATCTTCCCTTATCTCCATTTACACAATTTTCAGTCCACCTCACTGTCTGCTCATCCAGCCCACACTTCATCAGGTTCTTTATGAGGATCTTGTGGAATACACTGTCAAAAGCCTTCTAAAGGTAGAAAGCAGCCTCACAAAAGCACTTGACAGCTCTCTCAACAACCTTGGATAAAGGTCATGGACTTGTATGGGTTGAGTTTTCTCAAGTTACCCCTACCTCAATTTACATCCACTTCTGGTAGCTCTCCTTGAACCCTTTCACTGAGCACAGAGGCCATGGACAACTTGTTGGTGAAGACTGAAGCAAACAAGGCACAAGCCTTAGCTGTGTTGCTGATACTAAAACACCCATTCCATTCAGCAGTGGCCACACATTCTCCTTGTTCCCTTTTTATTATTGATATCACAGTAGAAGTTCTTCTTGATGCCCTCGATATTCTGCACAGGTGTCAGCTCCAGTTGAACTTTGGCCTCCTAACATCTTACGTGGATCTCTAAGCAGTATTTCTTAAATTCCTTCTTCACACCATCTGCGTATACTGTCTGTCTGCAGTGGAGCATCACCATGAGTTCTCTGTTTAGCTAACACCTCTTCACAGTGGTGTTTCCAGGCTGAGGTGCTGAATGGATACAGGGCTATATTGATGTGTTTATAATAGAATGTCAACCTAGAAAAATCTGTGTGTATCATCCAATATATTGGATGGACATACCTAACAAAAGGATGCTGTACTGCCCCCTTAAAAAAACCCTCAGCAGATCCACACAACTTTAATGAAACCAGAGGGGAAGGGAATGTACTTTAACAAAGCATCTAATGAGGTACACATTTAGTATTTACCCTGTTAAGGAAAATTCTAAGTTCTGCTGTTTTTAAAGGCATCTAAGGAACTTGGGCAGCCAGTCCCACAGCAGTGCCAATGGAGCTGGACACCCATGTTCCTTACGCGTCTTTGCAAATCCCAGCTCTCACCTATACAGGTTTTTGAAAACTTTGTAGATTAATGATAATGGAAAGTAGATTAATAATAATGGAAAGTTTTCACCCACACATGCTTTGAAATTTAATGATAAAATTTTAAAAATTAACACACATTGACAGGAAGCTGATGCAGAGGACAGAGGACAGTAGTGGTAACAGCATAATCACTAGGAACAAGAACACATGGTTGCTGCAGCATTTAAACATGTGGGAGCCAGAAGCAATTTATCTGACAGTGTAACTGATAGAGAAATACAGTAATGTCACCTCAAGTTGATCAAGCATACACCAAACTCCAGCATCACTCTTATATTTCATACAGCTCCATCTAGGAGTGGCCACTCAATAAAAGATGCACTTATTGTGCACCTATTCTATAAAAAATTAACATCACTGAGTAGGAAACAGGCATTTACGTTATTGTCAACATATTACCAGAACCTGAAAGACCACTGAAGCCGGCCAGTTTCAGTGACTTCAGTGGTGTTTGAATCTATCGCACTGCTTAAATATTACATATTCAGGGAGAAAAACAAGTACTCTTCTCAAGAAAATTACTGTTTCAAGCAGACTGAACATGGCACACTAAAAAGAAGACAGGATGCACGTGGGGATACATACGTAATATGTATTATATACCTCCTTATATATATACACACATATTATTGTATTTATCTGATCAATGATTCATAGTTTTTGTTCCCTTTTGCTTGCATAAGGATACTAAAACTGTAATACTTTATCCAGTCTGCATTTCCTTATGGTCAATAATAAGACTGAAAAATCCAGCTAACAACTTGCATGCATAAAATATATTCTCAAACTTTTTATAATTATACTAGAAAGCCAGGTTTGAAAGGCACAAACAGGTTAATATTGAGAAAAGTTTCAATTAAATGATCAAATTTTGCTACACTGTGAATGAACCTGAAGCTATTTCAGTTAAAAACACAAAAGTTTTTCTGATTTATTTCAGAAAGGGAATGAATTAAGACAGGCTTTTTTACAAATATATATCCATTGCCAGATGATCTGTTGGTTTTGTACCAAAAGACTACTTGTTGGTAGCTAGAAGTTTAGAACTCCAAAAAACAAAAAATCTTTTCCTGAAACTCTGAAAGAGCATAGAGAAGTGGCTAGTAAAGGTCCCGTGAAATAGATGATGTAAGGTTAAGGTCTGTTGAGAACTCCTTTAATCCACCAAAGTCCTTAAATAAAACATGATCTATAATGAAGAATTGTGCACCAGCTGTTTTAAACTCAATAGGCAAGAAAAGGTAAATCCACAAAAGAAAACTAAATCAAAAAATGCTCTGACATTAGTGACAAGATTTTTGGAGCAGTTATAGTTGCTTTAAATGCAGATTTGGAAGATCTATGGTATCACTTGGAGGCAACTCAGGCCTCGTCTTTTTCCATCCCTCATTAAATACTTAAAAGATTATCAAATTAAAATTTTTGTCCAGAGATTTTACTGACCTACTGACAGAGTAATTTGGGTCGTCACAGAGTAATATAAGTGTGAAGGGGCCGTGGGAGGCCATCCAGTTGAACATATGGCTCAAGGCATGCTTAACATCAAAGCTAGATCAGATTGCCTAAGGCCTTGTCCGATCGCATTTTGAAGCTCTCTGAGGATGGGTATTTCACAACCTGTCCAGGCAAACTGTTCCAGTGCACTGATGCAGTAACGGTACAAGAAAAACAATGTAAGCAATGGGAGGTGCCTGACAGCCACTGGGACATTAAAGATTTCCTCTTCTTCCAGCAGTAAGGGGTGCAGGGGTCTTTGTCATACAGGACTGCTTGGACAGAGGGTTCCCAAGAGGTGGACTACATCCAGAAGCAGTAGCACTTCCACAAAGACTGAAGGGCCCTGCAACCACATGCAATTCCTGGCCACACCAGAACCTAAGAAGACTTTGTAGAGGTGGCCTAGCATGCCCTAGTCTGGAGGGTTAAGTGGCAGGAGGTAGTCTGGAGGTCAGTGACACAAAAGAACTGAACAGAAAGTTAGAAACTGGCTTATATTGAAATTGCAGGAAACAAGAACAGGGTGGAGAGGAGCTGAAAAGCTGTGATCAGCCCCATGTTCCCTTCAATTGCTCTGGATGTTGCTTTTTTTTTTTTTTTTGAATGATTCATCTCCTACTAAAAATAATTGTGGAATTGACAAGATGGGTCCTGCTATGACCAGTTTACTCCAGTTATGCTCTACATTATTTGCAACCTATTTAAATTGTCAACTCTGTGTTTGTACAGGGCTTAGCAAAATGGTGATCAATACTTGGTTGACCCTTAACCACTGCAATAATAAATATGATTAATAACAATGTCAAGATTTTTTATCTTTTTTGGTCCAAGAACATGAACAGAAACAAGTTCATTGAGGAAAGATGAAAAGGTTCCCACTGCTCTATTCTCTGCATTCCACCTGCTGTTTAAATCCAGATTTATAAAGCCAAATAAACAGTCATTCTGCCTCAAACTTTGCTCACTTTTTTCACTGCATGAAAGATAAGCCACTGCTACTATACAGAGAGCAATCGTACATTCAGCCTTCAATATCTGATATCCTTTACTTCCCAAAGTTACCTTTAGATCATTAAAGAATTTTATCAGCTAGACCTTTTGCACTCTGATACCCATCAAGAGGGGAAGGGAGCCTCCAGTGTCTGCACACTGATAAGAAAGTCTTGCTCAGGAAAAATAAATTACCATCTTCTGTCTTATTTAACATTTATTCCCTTTTTTGAACTATAGTCTTTCTCAGAGTGTGATCAACTAAGATTATTGCTTTTCATGCAAAACAAGATCATTATGCTGTCTTACTACCTTCCCATCCTGTATTTAGCTGGTTATAATCTATTGTGCTTGTCATAAAATTACCGTATAAGCATTTGTAGGCAAGAGTATTTATATTACATGTTATACAGAGCCTAGCACTTTTTAATCAGGGCACTTTTATTATATGTACTACCAATAATTTAAACATGGTGAAAAGAAAACTCATATTTTTATATTGAAACAATTGTAATTTTTCTGTTTGAAAAGGTGCAGAGGGCTCAGGGACTGATATAGATTCCTTTGATGTAAAAAGGACTCAAAATCTGATAATCCTCTCCACTTCTATAAGCAGAGGGGACCCAAATGAGCAGTTTTTGACTGAGAATGGACCTATGGATATCTCCTGTCTGCAACTAGGCACAGCCACTGCAACAGCAGGCAGTTACCATCACTAGACACAATTTCTTGTGCAAATCATTGTATTAAAATCAGAAGTGTAAGCAATGGCCACTCTATCCAAGACTGAATATATATGGTAAAAGCAGTTACTTAGGAATAACTGTGTTAGTTTCTTATAATAAATTTACCAGAAACGTTTTCGCATAGGGAAGGGAAAAAAGTATCATTGACATCTGCTTTTTGCCCTCCATAGCTAAATCCATTTTCACCTCTCTTCTCTATACTCTGATATGCTTATGATGTATTCTTAAAAAGTCCAACAGCTCACAAATTGACGGATAGCAATTTTTCCCATGAAAATTACTGTGACAGAGGAGTGATGCAGGCAGGGACTTAAGAAATGCATACATTCTAAATACATAGGGAGAGTGTGCATGGGGTGGGGGATGGAGAGGCAAGAGTCAGATCATCCTTATCATCAACTGGAGGAGAGGCTGGTTTTTTTAGTGGCTGGTTTTACAGCAGCTGAGATCTTTTGAAATCATCCTTCACCAATCAATTTATACTGAGTTCTGCTAACTCTTGTCACTGTGCTGTTTTTTTGTGCTTCCCTCTGGATGGTCTTGCTGACCTTGATTCAGCAGAGGAAGACGATGAGAATGAAAACATAGCCATTCAGAGAGAAAAAGCACTCACAATAAAAGATCTACGCTGGATATTCAGGCCCACAGATGAGGCAGCTGAGTCTGACAGATAGTACATCACGTTCAGAAAGGTCTCATGCACTGCCAGCACCACCTCCAGCAGGTGATCTCAGTGATCTTGTTGTACATTTAGAATAGGGAAATCAGGGTCTAAGCAGCAAGTTGGCTGGGAGGACTAACAATTACAAGGCTGCTAAAGCTAAGTAAACAGCAATTGAGTGTCAGAGAGAGGGAAGAACTTATAGTGAAAGCTTAATTTTTTATTTTGTTTCTGCAAAAATTATCACCTGTAGCAATATCAACAACCCAAAAGAGACAGTCTTAAACTTTCAGTTGTCACACAATTTAGTGCAAGAATACTTACACTAAATAAGGGTAATATTTTCTATTTTTGATCACTCTGTATCAAAAATTAAAAAAATTCTTTAAATACAACCATCTTTCAGAATGCTTAGGTCAACAAGAAACAGAAAGAGAAAATGAGTCCATTTTAAGTGTTGTGTAAGACTGCATAAAATCCAAATATATCACCTGTCTATAGTCAGAGAGGTAATTTAAAAGAAAAAAAAAAAACAACTTGATAATATAGATTGCTTAGTCTAATGCCTTTGTGCAACATATTAAAGCAGATTCTTAAAACATGAAGTAGCCAGGCCAGTTTCATTTGGCTTATTCATGTAATCAATATCGTCACACTAAGTATTATTGTATGAAATGAACTGCACTTACAAAGAGACCCCACAGTGCTATTGTGACCATGAGAAGCAGCAAGACCTGCTCTGGATGGTCTGACCTGGACTGGTAGCATGCTTGCTGCAGGATATCTTCTCACACAGCTTTGCACAGTTAAGCACTTCTACTGGTTGCTGTAAAGGATGGGATGCAGAATCCTCACCCTGCCTCCATATAATTTTCTCTGCTTTACTGGAAAACTGACTAATACAGGGTTAGAGAGAGGAAGACAGCTGTATTCCAACTGAATGCAAGGACTGTTATTCTACCTTGCCTTTACAATTGTGGCTTAGTGGCAGACACTTGCCTTAGCCTCCAGCCTTGCCTTTCTTAAGGTTCTGGGAATGCCCTGAACCCTAAGAAAGGGAATGGTAATGACCTCCAGAGAGTTTGCAAGCTAGAAAGTGGGACCCAAGTCCAGTACATACAGCAATCAATGCCTTATGCTATCAATATTATTTTTTTAAGTGTAAGGCAGAAGATTCCCAACAACACAGTTTCAGTAGAGTCAGTTGGTCCAGAGGTGGTAAAATACGACCACTGTTATCCCTAACATGAATTCCCCAGGTATCCACAGGACTGTGAGTCAAACTGTCCTGCGCTTTGGTAAGGTCCAACTCTGTCCAGCACTGCCAAGCAGAAAAGGCAAAGTGTAAAATGACATTGGATAGACAGAGCAGGTATCATTGCCTGGGAGGGCTTCTCTTTCTCATGTTGTCAACATAAGCTCTAAATTCAGCGATAAATAAAGTGTGAAGGAGAGAGCTGGATATCAAGCCGGGGGAAAAGCAAGTGATAATGATTCCATATTAGCTGTTAAAAAACCTCATTCAAAACACAAGATCCAGGATTTTGCAGCAGTGCAGAGTGTTTCAGGCTTCATAAAGACACATATTCAAGGTTTTAATTAGCACTGTGACAGTTTCGAAACCACTGTCAATCAATCTTTGGGAAAAAAAACCCACTTGTCAAGTTTGCATGCCCAGGGAGAGTTAGTTAAATTGAAATTAAAGTGAATTTTAAAAGATGGGAAATAATTAGGGCACCAGGAAAAAGAATCCAGAGAAAAAGAAAGCTGTGAGAGGAAAAGTATGTTACTAATTATGCTTTTTACTTCTCCTAATTAATCCTCATCCCAGTCGCAGCCCACCTTTAATAAAGTTAATGAATGATTACATAGGGAGTGTTATACTGTTCAATATTTGGTTATGCAGATTTGCCACACCATGCGCACACATAAAAGCATGCCCAAATGACCAAGTATGTGCCCGTCGGAAATGCAGCAGAACGATCTACACCATACAAATGAGATTCCCAAACTCACATGTACAGTTTATTAGCATATTCACACAGCCCAGTTTCAAGTGCAAAAGCAAAGTTGTATATTCCCTAAAGCCTGCTCAAGAAAATTACAGAGGATGTTCACATAGGACAAAAGGGTATCAGCATCAAACACTTCCATTCTCCAGTCAGTGCCGCTCCCATGCAAAAGCTGAAATCTGGGAGCAATGAAAACATTAGCTTGTGAAAGAGAATTGTGGGAAAGACGTAAAACTACTGTGAGACAAGCACCCAAAACAGTAAGCTAACAGAGACTGCACAAAGCAAAAGCAACCAGGGAGGAAAACCTGGCATTGTGTTCCGAACAGACAGCTGGGTGAAGGAAATACATCAGAAACCCTCACTGGAGAAGACAAGCTAGACTTCATTTTGCTAAAGGAGAAATGATAATCATTGTCATAGCTCCTGAAGATACCACTTTCATATAAACACATATATGGGAGTGAGGGCATGTGCACATGTGTGGTTTACAGATAGAAACATACACAAAACACACAAAATGTCCTATATAAGTATATACAAAATCCCCTTTATCTACAAGGTCAGTACAGAGATGCAGTGTCATTTATACTTTTTCAAGTAACCAGTGGTTCATGGTGCATATCTGAAATGTCTGTACTGCTTTAAGGCAAAGATCCTGATGCTATTGTCTTTGCAAAGAGGTCTAAGAAACAGAATGAGATTACATACCCAGTGAATAGGAATGGTATCTGTAACTGCTGTGGCTGTCCCGAAACATGGTTAATAGCCTTTGTCTGACTCATTGAGCAAAAGTGGCATCCTTCTGCAATGTTTTGTGAACCTGACAATTTAATGGCAAGTAAGACAGGAGAAAGAAAACTCAGCTCCCAGACAGCAAAGGGGTTCAGTTCCCACCCACTCTCCTACTTCAGAAGCCTTAGCTTTATCATTAAAGGAATATGTGTGGTCGCTCCAAAGTGATAGTTCATAATCCTAATGTCAAAACAAAAAAGCTTTGATAAGGGCAAGCTTTAGCTTACAAGACAATAGACTCAGAGGATCTGTTCCTGCATAGCTGCTCCATGCATCCATGGGGTTCTTCTTCAGGGAAAAAAAAAAAAGTGATGTACAGTGTTCTGGAAAAGTCTATGTGCACTCTGGTCTCTCAGGGCCAAGCCCTCCACTGGGAAGGTAATATCCTTCCAAACTCTTTCCCTCTCTTCTCTAAGAAAGCAATCACAGCTCAGGCTTGCTTAAATGTGAATGTACATGCTAAATGATATTGATATAAGTGAGTTGGAGACACAGTCTCTTTCACTCTCTTGATATTTAAAATCTTTCCGAGCACATGAAAATAAATCCGGCACCTCTCCATAGCTCACTAATGTTTCTTTATAAATCTGCAGCTCACCCATAAGATGAATGGGCAAGCTGACTTTGCTCTCACATACTCACTCTTTTTTCTAAGCCAATTTTCTTATCCTTACTTTCTCTTTTATTTCCCAAGGTAGAGATGCTGGACCTTCAAACAAGAGACACAACTGAACAGTTTCCTGCAGTGCCCCCACTGAAACTGTAACTGTATTTTATCTCACCTTTTAAACAAGATGGGTATTGTTGCTTTTAACAGACATCTAAGATATAAACAGCCAATGTCTGCACTCTTTTTTCTTGAGCTCCACATCGAAACAAGGTAACTGCACTAAAATTGTATTTTACAAAAAACCTGATGTAATTCCAAAAAAGGCAAATGTTATTGGAACATTTCTCAGCAGAGAAGTTCCACCTGCTTCAGAACGACTGCTGTTAAACCTTTCAGCAAGAATATGGTTAGATGTATCAAAACACCTATGTTTGGTTTCACAATCTGCTAACACTTGAAATTGCCAATATAAACAGCTTTCCATGCCCCCTTCCTGCCTTTATGCATGTACAGTTCTTCTGCTGGCAAATATATATTATCTGAAAATGTATTGCAAACTGAAATGATACCAACTGCTTAAGTTAGCCCTGTGCGTTAAGGCTGTATTTGCTGCTACTTCTAATACACGCCCTGTGAGAAGTATGTTTTTAAAATATATCCTTTAGTGTCTGCAGTTTTAACAGACATGTCACTGCAAACAAGTACAGACAAATATTGTGACACTTGAGTTCTTCATTAGAACACATACTGATCTATACAGTTTTTCTTTTGTGTATAGAGAGTAAAGCATCAGATAGCTTCAGAAAGTCAATTAAAAAGAGAGACAGTGCATCTTAATCACAGGGCTTTTCCTATCTATTTTTTCCAGTAGTTACTTAAAACCACTAACTTGAAATCAGTCACATGCTGTCTTCAGAAGTTCACTCAATCAAAGGGCCAAGCTCTGAGTAATCAAAGATCTTAAATCACTGGAGCTCCCAACATCAGCCACAGGAGGATTAAAAATCCAGTAGCCAGAACTCAATTCTTCGATCTAGCGAGCACCAGCGCATTATGAGAAGTCCCTAAAGCCCTAGATCACAGCCCAGCCTTTGCCTACTGTGGAGCTAAGTGGAAACCGTCTTTAATTCCTTAGGAGATCCTATCTTGCCAGATGAAAATAGATATTGGCCTCTGTGTGTAGGATGATTAGAAGAATGGAAGAGGATTAAACAAGATGCAAGGGGAAAGGCTCAGAGTGGCTCATTTACATGGTATTACCGCTGACAGATAGGTGTTAACAGAACAGAGCAACCTAAAGGCAAAACTGTATCTGAATTAAAGCTGTATTTATTTACTCAAGTTATAAAGGGATTAAGTCCTGTTTATTTTACCACATCCAGCACTGTTTTATCTATTAAGCACTTTGATGCTTACTCAATTGTTCTGTGTCATGCATTGCACAGCTGTTTGGGGATGTGTTTATCTTCATTTAAAACAGAAGCTTTTAAATGTTTCAAACATAAAATATAGATGCTAATGGCAAGTTAAACATTCACGGCTGTCTTCTTGTCTCCCAAAATGGAGACATTTTTAAAACAGACAACGGAAAAAGTAAAAAGCACATTTATAAGTACTTTGTAGATTGCTGACAGGAAGAACCAAGTACAGGAGAGTATGTCACACATACACATGTGAACACAAAGGCAGTGTCACTGACACAAAATCATTGTATTTCTATCAATTTCTAGTTATTCAAAAGCTTTAATTAGGCAGGAAAATTATTTAGCAAAAATTCCATCTAACCCAAACTATCAGTCTTTCTGGGAATCAGTGATTTTTCCCAAAAGCCAGTTTAACATCTCATAAAGTAGCTGCCATTTTACTCTTGAGTGAAGCCCTCTAACAGCTGCTCCCGGGTGACCCAGTTCTCAGGGGACTTCAGAAACTTTCCCTGCTCTGCCAGCAACACCAGAAAACCAGTTATTTGTTAGACCCTGTCTCAGTGCTGCTTGGCTGCTTTTATACCCTTAGCTGCCCCGTTTACCATCCCAAGGTTGTTCATGATCTTTATCGTCTTCTGGGAACTGAAAAGCTAACAACACCACTTAGCTTGCCCTTCCCTGCTTGTGCTCCAGAAGACTTACTTTCCTTCTCCTCTCTTCTTCTCTTCCTGCTCATTGCAGATCATACCACTTTGCAAATGTTTGTGTCATAGCCCACTCCTAGACAACCCATTCTGCATGAAGTATGGTGAGAGCAGTGAGAAGAGAGGCAGGGCATGAAGACAGACAGAGGCATAGAGAATCTTTCAGAGTTTCGTTTTTCACTCCTACCACTGCTCAGTGCTGTTATGGGTTTGCCTACCTTCATACTCTCCACAAGGAAATATTTGCAAAGCCATCAGGACTCACCTGATTGCAATCACGCTCTTATTAATCCTGTCAGTAACATCAAGAGTTTTGTCTTCCGTTGCTACATTTTCTGTTCCAGCTGGGACAGAACTGAAGTGCTATGAGGCTCTGGGAATAGGCTTCTGCAGGTTTTTTTTCTGTGGAGAAAAAGAGCAGGTAAAAGACAATGGAAAATAACTTCTGTCCCAAATTGTACAAGAAATAGTAACATGTTTCTACAATCTGAACGCTCAGCTCCCTGCAAAATCACAGCTAATAAGACTTGCCATAGTACCCTAGATCCTTTATAAGAGGCTGCTCCAGGTGAAATAGAGGCAAAGCTAAGTACTTGGCAGGAAAATCTTCCATGTTCTGCTGGGAAGGGCTGTGCTTCTTTTGTTATTAAGGTTTCTCACTCTTCTTTGTGGATGGCTTACTATTCATAGGAACCTATCTGTGCCATGATGGCCAGTAAAATCTGTGCAAACACTTTTGAAGCTAAGCCCCATGCCCCAGGAAGGTTATCATCAAAGGAGCAAGAAAAACAAGCAAACCACTCTCCAAAAAAACCCCAATAAACAAGCAAGCAAACAAACAGAAAAATGGATTGAAGACATAAGGAATAGATTCAGTCCTGCCTTCAGAGAGCACCCGAGAGCCTTCATGTCATGCGGGGCAAGTAACCCCCTGTAGGTATAAGGGTCTAGCAGCATGTCAGTAGTTGGATTCATATCTCCATGTTCATCACAATTAGGTCCTCCTTCCAGTCACCTGAACTGTCCCCAGCTCTCTCAGTGTGCTCCTCAGACATCCCAAGCACTTTTTGCAGTAATATTCTCGACCCTGCCTGCAGTTGAAGCATGACCTACTTACATTTGATTTTGAAAGATAGTGTGACCCTGACATTGTTGAAGATTTTTTTCTCGGTAGTGCAGTTCCTTGTATTCTCCTACAAGATCAGACTCTGCCATTAATACTTTAGATGTGAATACTGGCCCTGTTACGCCAGGTACACTATTATGCACAAAGGAAACAAGATTGAAGTAAACAAGATTTCCAGGCATTAAATAGTAATAAAAGAACCCAGAGACTTTAACTAGCCTTTTTATAGAGCTTCAATGCCTCTTAAAATAAATAGGTCAGTGTTGATAGAAAGACTGGGCTCTGATTTTATCATTCTGTATTTTCAGAATGCTTTCCAGCATCTAAGCACAATATGAAGAAAAACCACAGGCCTATCTCTTCATGCTTCCCTAGCCTTGGTATTGATATTAATGCCAACAAAATTAGTAATTTGACAATTAGTTTTCCACTTACCTGAAAAGACATGAAAGGCAGAAAGAAAGTAGTTTAACTAGATTATAATGTGGCTGTGACAACTCAGGTTCCTGTCATGTTATAGCCTTCCAACTTTAACATTTTCATGTCTCCTTGGCAGGTTATTAAAATAAATGAGGGTGTGTTGGACTGCTGTTGCACTTTTCTCTAATGGGAGTTCAGGAATTTGCAAGCCGCTACCGTAAATTGACCGATCGTGAAGTCTGAAAGAAGTTGGCTAAAGTGGACAATTAGGAGCATTTCTCCACAGCTGAGTGAAATATTCCTTGTTATTTTAATAATTCAGGCACAGGCTAATTTTCGGAGGCTGAGTTTGTCAAGATAATGTGCCTTGTGCTTGTCTGCTTGTCATTTTTAACTCAATCCCACATGTTACAGGTGCAGCCTAGCTTACAAAACAGGCAAATCACTCACAGTGGAATTTGCATATGGAATATAGATATATTGTACTAAGGAAAAACAGTCCAAGAAGTCAACAGATAGCTGTGATAGGAATGCACATGATGGTAAAAACTTTTGATGTTTGATAGCTGTTCTATCCCTCTTTATGCTGATATAATTAAAGGTGTTATTTGGCAGCATGCATACACAAATATGTATAATGTAAAGCATCATGTAGATTTCTTTGTAAAGAGAGATGGTAAGGCCACAGGAATCCCATGTGGCATGCAGATGTTCTGGGTAGACTCAGTTACTTTTTTCAACTTAAAACATCTCAATGTCAAAAAATGTGGAACATGCAGGGAATAGTTACTTCCTTCAACTGAAAGGATGAAGTCTCCTTTATAAAAGATGAAGCAGCTTCCATAGACATTATTATACCCAGCTTCTGAAGGCAAAGGCTACACTACTGAGCCAGAATTTTGAAATCTCCAGTTCTCTTTTCTCCTCTGTGTCACTTACCAGTTGTTTCTTCTCTGAGAGGTGGCAAGAATGGCATTCTCACAATGCATTTTTTTCTCCTTTTCTCAAGATGGATTTCTGGCACATACAGAAGCATGTGTTCAGGTCCAAAATAGTTGAGAAATTCTTTAACTTGCTACAAGCTGAATGTGAGCCAGCAGTGTGTCCAGGTGGCCAACAGCATTCTGGCTTTAATCAGAAATAGTGTGGCTAGCAGGACTAGGGAAGTGATCATCCCCCCTGTCCTCAGCACTGGTGAAGCCGCACCTCGAATACTGTGTTCAGTTTTAGACCCCTCACTACAAAAAAGACATTGCGGTGCTGGAGCAAGTCCAGAGAAAGGCAACGAAGCTGGTGAAGGGTCTAAAGCCCAAGTGTTATGAGGAATGGCTGAGGGAACTGGGGTTGTTTAGCCTGGAGAAAAAGAGGCTGAGGGGAGACCTTTTTGCTGTCTACAACTAACTGAAAGGATGTTGTAGTGAGGTGGGGGTCGGTCTCTTCTCCCAAGTAACAAGTGATATTAGACAAGAGGAAAGGGTCCTCAAGTTGTGCCAGGGGAGATTTAGATTGGATATTAGGAAAAATTTCTTCACCAAAAAGGTTGTCAAGCATTGGAACAGGCTTCCCAGGGAAGTGGTGGAGTCACCATCCCTGGAGGTATTTAAAAGACGTGTAGATATGGTGCTTAGGGACATCGTTTAGTGATGGACTTGGCAGTGCTAGGTTAACAGTTGGACTCAATGATCTTAAAGGTCTTTTCCAACCAAAATAATTCTATGATTCTAAGCTCCCCCAGCAGATTTAAGAATTCGTGATGAGCCAGGAGAATTCATTCCAGGATAAAACAATTGGAGTGGATAAAGCATTTCTAGGACAGATTCTTGAGAGTCAGCTCAGACCTCTAAAATACCAGCCTATAATGAAGACATCAGAACTATATCATCCTAAGGAACATCTTCACACTGCAGCAAACTTGTATGTACATATATGAATAATGTGTATGCATATATATGAATATATATTTTTACATATGCATTTATATATTTTAAAGTGTAGGAAAATTCAATTCATTATGGCCATTTTATCAATCAGATTTCTCCCTTGAGGTCATACAAAAGAGCTCTTTGCTAGAAGACAACGCAATATGCACCACTGTGAGCTCACCAGTCAAAAGGGTCATGATACTGCCTGATCTCTGGTGTTGCCATCACACCTGTATGTTCAAGAAGCGATGGACCAATACTACCGTCTCCTACTATGAAACAAAACTGAAGGCAGTTTTGTTAACTGGGTTGAGAGATGAAGGATATGGATTCCCATTGGCACCAAAGAGGAGCCCATTAAAACTTGCAGGACCATGAAAGGTCTGGTGGAGAGAGAGAGCACTTACTTACACTTAACAGTGGTGTGGTATGAATCCTTAAAAGAATGCACCATGAGAGTTCCTGTTCTCAGGCCTTTCCTATAGATACTCTAAAACACTGAGAACGATCTGAATTCCAATATTTGCATGCAAACCAGGTTATCCATGTGTGAACACGAGCATTTATCATATATTATTCATTTCTGATTGCATTTTGAAAGTTTCAGTCATTCAATCAGGGAGCAAACTCAGTCCTAGGCAGCTGAGGTGGCCACTCACTCAGCATGAAGAATGAAGAGCACAGAGTGAAGAGCTGAAGCAAACAGCTCACTCTCAAAGACTATTCATATAAAATTGTCCATATAACAAAGCATATCCATAAACAAGCAACTTGCACTCAGCAATTTGCAAACAGAATTCATGGAATGAATTACATGTTAGAAATTATTCTGAACAGCTCTGATCTTCACACACGAGGAGCAATAGTCCTTAGGTCAGACCTAAGACATCACTTCTGGTAGTACAGATTCCATTCCTTTTTGGGACTAGATAACATACAGACAATTACCTCTGAAAATGATTGGAAGACCTTGTCTGCTTGTGGTTCAAAAACCACACAAAATCTATTTGAAAAAGAAAAAGAAAAAGAAAAAGAAAAAGAAAAAGAAAAAGAAAAAGAAAAAGAAAAAGAAAAAGAAAAAGAAAAAGAAAAAGTTATTTTTGTTAAAGGCAGGCACTTGAATCCAATGTGTGTCAACAAAACAAATTATGTACACTAAATATGGAACTTAAAATGTCAAGAACATTACACCTGACATTTTGAAGTTGCAACAACTGAAAACATGGTGTATATTTGGTCCTCAAAGTACATTTTAGTGGCCAAGAGGAATAAAGGCATCCTCATTATCAGCAACAAATTGTGACCAAAAACTAACCATAAGCAATTCTGCAATATTTGGAGGTTAAGGAACATATTCACAAATGCTAGTGTTTGTCTAATTGTTTATGTGTCTACCCTTGAGCAAATCTGAGTTCACACATACTTTATCTCCTTAACACTAGAGGGAATTTGCAGCCATTTCTTTACAGAATAAGAGCCCACTAGTGCGTGTGAATGCAGATATTCCCCATATGTACATGCAGATGTAATATTTTAATGCAGATGCAGTGAAGCCCCATTTATAAACTTAATCTTATAATTAACTTAAAATAAACAATCTTAAAAATACTCATATTAAAATATTTGCATGTAGAACTGATTTTGAAGCAGTATATGTAATTTCTTATGTGCTGTACTCTCAGTCTTGTTAATATCTGCAGTTGTCTTTTGCAGAAGCAGACAAATGCTAGCACCTGCATTTTATTACAAAGATGTAGATTCAGAATCCTGAATTTTGGAATAGAGCAGAACAAATACATTTCTACCAGAATGCTTTCCTCCTTTTTTTATTCAGCATAATTATAAAACAATCCTATTGTCTGAATCATTTTGCAGCTACACCTGATATTTAATAAATAGAGACTGAAACTGCTTGAAACTCTCTCCTAGACGAAAGATATGACACCTCTTTTTAACAGGAAAACTGTAGTTCCTTCAAGGATTGATTTATGAGTATATAGAGAGTCTGTTTAAGTCTGTTTAACTCTGAATTGTTACACATAATGAAGCCTGAAATATTTCAGATAAACATATGACATTTATAAACACACTTTAATATAAAACACATAGTATGACTTACCTTGTATGTTTGTAACAGAAATGTTAAGGATAATTATCAGACAGATTAAAAAATCCTTGATATTTCTAAGTCTCCTATAGAACTCTAACCTGCCAAGACACAAATGTGGACAAAAAGCATGACAGAAGCTCAATGACTTTTTAAAGTAATTATTTCTTATTAAAAATAAGAATATCTGATATTATCAGTGTATGTTCATCAAACATATATGGCACTTGAAGCTACTTTATGATAAAAAGGTTACATTCCTCAATGTTTGAGAATCTACCTCAGTCAATTGTAAAAATGGTTGTGTAGCACCTAATAAGTGAGTCAGTGGAAAATGTAGAAATATGCTGAAATATATTTTCATATATTTCCCCCAAAACCTCAAGGTGACTGTAACTTGGTTTGAAATTGTCAATTCACTGTTTGAACATAGCAAATAAGACTGGTTATGTCATGGTATATTATACCATGATATATATGGATAATAGAATGCAATCATATTATTATAAAATTATATAACTATACAAAATATACATAATATTGCATATTAACATTAAAGAGAAACTTTCTGCAGACAACTCTTCTCATACTGTCTTTTCCCCTTCAGGAAGCTCTTACAGAGAAACTTGCCCTTTACAGAAAAATTATAGTGATTAGTTCCAATAACTTGGACAGCTAAATAAATATTTACAGTATCAGAACATACAGTAAAAACTCATTTGCATGGACCTAGGTGACCTCATATGGATTATCAATTTTTGCAAGTAGTGTGTAAATAAACAAACAGGATTTAAAAAGTCAAGGATACTTTATCACAGAGTGTACTTTGTTCATTTATTTTGACAAGCACAGTTTTGTTTTAATTGTGAATAATAACGCTACCAATCATTTTATAGTTAAAGTATTATGGGATGTTTGATGAACAGAATGTGCTTTGAAAATATATCTGCAAAGATAGAATCAGGGAGATAAGTTCAAAAGCAAATTTGATCTAATGATATTTGTCTTTTCAAAGGAGGTTTAGCTTTTTTTCCTTTCATTTCATTGCAAAATTTCATTATATGTTTTAGTTTCAATAAACCGCAAAATGTTTTTCCTGTTATCAATTGCTGAGGCAAAATATTATTTTTTTTTTAATTTCACGTTTCCACATACTTTTTACTTACTTTACTCTTTTTCCGGTGTTTTCAAGGGTATCAACTTAGTTGTGTAATCTAGCACAAAGCAGATTCTCCATGCTTTGGCTTACTCATCTACAAATACTGTGTAACACGCTGATTGTGCAGAATTAGTGTGATGTTTAATCAATCTTCATAGAAGCACTCAGCTTCAGAATCCTAGTAGCACATATGTAGGAAGTACCAACACATTTGATTTCTTATGTTTCCAGCATTGACAGAGTGGCAAAAATGGAATGTAGTTCCACTTTTTAAATGTTAAAATTATTAATGAGTCCTGCTTTTTTGCGTTTTAGAAACAGAACATGCTAGCATTTCTCCAAGTCAGACCTGCCATTTTGCTAATGCAGCTCTGAGTATACTGGAAGTGTATTAAGGTATAAATGCAGCTCTATAGTAGTGCTCCTGAGACAGAAAGACTGTTAGAGTTGTTTCGGTATGTTCCATTTTATTTCTCTCCAGTGTGTAGAAATGTTAATGCTTAAGACCAGGTCTTGCTATATGTCATCAAACTGTCCTTTTAATGTCTCCCTCTTCTGAGCTATGTTCCCTATGACCAATTTTGTTACCAGATTGCTAACACAGCAGCTGCTTAAATAACTGTTAAAGATTAATTATTACCATTATTTCACAGGAGTTCCCAAAACATACCAAATGCTAGATAAACGTTATAGCAAGATAGGGACTGTCCCCACCCTTAACTCCCCACACCCCCGCCCCCACCCATGCGATGGGAAAAAGCCTTCAGAAATGTTCCTAGTTCATCGCCTGTGAAAGTCAATGGACAATCGATCAGGCTGTACTCTTGCAACTAGAGGTCACGATTAGAAAGTCTGTAACACTGTACTGCTTCACAGATATGACAGCAATTGTAGTGCAGATGCTTAGTAAGTAAAACAGCATGTTTTTCTCACCATTGATGTTGTTTCTACCTGCTAAAATATATCTCTTCAAATAGATTTCTTCATTAATAATATTTTAGATTAATGTCTTATGTTGATCATTAAAGAACAGATTGGAAACTGAAGTAGCTGTGCCTAATTGAGTAACTAATACTACCCCAGTAATGGGACATGTGAAGCATTTTATCTGCTTTCTTTGCAGATTGTTAATTTAAATGGATGGCATAGCAATAAACCAGTTAGAGTTAATCAGCTGAACAAAACTGTAGAAAGACAATGTAAGGATCATTTTAATGTTAACTCAGAAAACTACAGCTGCTGTAAAATATAATAATTAATAATTAATACAGTTGATGAGAAACTAATTTCTGAAAAACTGGACATCATTCTAAAGCTACTCATGGGTAAAAGCCTCTGAATTTCTTCAACATAACAGCCTGAAAAGATCTCATATTCTAATGAGAAAGACTGAATTGTAGCAAAGCAAGCTGGTATTTCTCAGCCTCCGTAGCTGCAGTGAAAGGAACTGCAAGGGCCACATACAAAGCAGCAGCCCCAAAGGGCTACACTTTGAATCATAAAAACCCAGAAATGTGCTGTATGTGCTTTCAAAATTAATTAGAAATCTCATTACCACCTACACAAGGTTTCAGTGGACCCTTAACAAAAAATTGTGTTTTCAAATTATCAGTGTTAAATAGTATCTTTTTGTACATGTTTTCTCAAACATTAACAGAAATTTTTGGGTTTCAGAGATTTGGAACTCTATATTTTTTGGAGCAATGCGAACTTAATAGTATACAGTTTAAAGGACTAGGTCCCTGGCCCTATTTATTTATTAATATAAACTTATATCTAGTGTGACACCAGTTCTATCAAAGTTTAAAAAACTCTGGATGTCCTACTTCTGTTTGGAACCAGAAGGGCAGTGGAGGGAAGAGTCTCTTGTCTCAATATTAACAACGGATTTTGTGAACTCAGATGTCACTAAACGTTCAGGGTGTTGGATGCTCTTTGTGATCCATTTTTTTGGAACCTTTGCCTATGCAACCATCACAAAACACAACTCCAAAGACCCTACAGCTATTAGAGATGTCCCCAAACAGCGCTTTTACATCAGAATATGTGGGGAAACAAATGTAAAAATATCTGTTTTTAACAGACAACCTCTTCAGGCTGCACAATTCTTCTTGAGGTCTATTGACCTTGTGACCACCATAGCAATGTCTTGGCCATAACAAGTATTCAACAAGTCAATGGAAAAATATTAACAAGAAATTTGGTCCCAAATTCTTGCCTCAAATCTGTTCAGTTTTAAACAGCAAGTCTCTTTAAAGTTGGCATATTGTAATCTGATTATACAGGCCTGTAGAGCACAAAGGATTACAGTCTGTAAACATGGTTTCTAGGTTAACATATGGGGATCTCAAAGGGGACAAATCATTACACAAATACACTGAAATCAGTAGGACTGAACAGCAGTAATGGTCTGCTGAATCTTAATCAAGTTTAATAATGGTCCGGATTTTAGACTAAATAAAATCACTACGTCTCAATAGCTTTTACCCTGAACTCCATTTTGGAGTTTTGGAGTTCCTATGCAGAGCCACCCACTTCAAATCATGAACATACCTGGAACTGAGTTAACACTGCCACAGAATTAAATTCATAATGCCAGGGATAGTTTTTACAAAGCAGACCATGACTCACATATCAGCAGTTTTGATGTTCCATAGATCTATGCTAGAGAGGAGGATGAAAATATCTTTAATGAAATTATGAACATGACAAATATTGCATCTCTTCAGAATCTGAAGGTAACAACTTAATAACAGGGGTTTTAGTATTGTATGTTTTACAAAACTCTTCTGGTTACAGTAATAGAGAAAGGATGAAAGCTGGCTTATATTTTTGCATAAATTTGCAAAGTGGAAGAAGCAGCACCTATGTTAAGGTACAGACATGAAAGATATTTATATACAGGTTTTTAAAGGATGACATATCAAAGACATTTGCAGGAATATGCACTGGGTCACTCAACCTGATAGAGTGAGGACTGCAACATTTAAAATCCCCTCTCCTGAGTCTTCTCAAGGTCAGAGAAATGTTTAAAATAAACTACGAGGTGAGGAAAAATAGAAGAGCAGGTAAGCCAAGGTACTCATCTGCCTTGTCAGCCTCCTTTGCACCAGCAGGCAGAATAGCCATGAATCAGCACAACATCAGAATGCCACAGAGATGCAGATGTCTTTGAAATGTCTTCTTCTTAAACATCTGTCTGGGCAAATGCATCAGGAGGGTTTCTAATCTCACCAGCCTTTTGCCAATCTGACACTGATGTAAAAATTGCCATTTCCATGAAAATGCCAACCCTTATTCAGAAACATATCCAAAGTCCCTGTGAGTACAGAGAGCTCCATATTCATTATAGGCATATTGTTTGCATCACGGAACTGGATTATTTTTTGGTTTTAAGTTGATATGCTTCTTTGCTGACGTACTGTAAATGTACGAATCTATTAGTCCTCTTTCCCAGCTGGAAAATACTTTTATTGGGAGTGTTTTTTATTATTATCAGCAAGAAAAGTAAATACTGGGTGAATCATTATTAAACACAGTAGGCATGACTTTTTCTGGGAGTCTTATAGCAGCTTTGTATTCATTCAGGGATCACTCAATTCTCGTCATTTAAGATTTCTGATGTTTTTAGAGTTATTGTCCTCAACCTCCTTAAAAACAAACAAACAAACAAACAAACATTAAACTTTTACATTTATTCTTCTAATCCTTATAATTTCACAGCAACACTGATGCATCAATCTCTTTCCTTGGAAGGGAAGCCAGCTGCCACAGCACTCCTAATGCCAGACAGAGATCAGTGAATCATGGTGTGGTCCCCTGACCACCAGCTTACTGTATGGGGATACAGACAGGCAGAATCACTCTGCAAGTCTCCACTGTAATGATACTTCACAAAGTTGCAAAGGGAACTGGGTCTGTGGTCATATTCCCATTCTTCCACTGTGGTGACGGCAAGGCCAGCTGATGAACAAAACACTAGGATCCGCTAAGACCATCTGAGGAGTTACAACAAAATGGTGGGTTTACTTCCATCCTGGAGAAAGAAGGAAAACAGTCTACCGTCACTTCCCTCTGTGGTGAAGAGAACTTAAAAGTTGGCTCTTCCAGAAGCAACAGCACTCTAAGATAGCGTGTCTTTAAATTTAAAATGTTGACATTCTTGTCGACAACTCCACAATTACATCAAAAATCATCCTTGCTTCAGATATGAAATAAAAATTTCTTATTTCCCCGCTTACATTGTGGCATGCGATCAGTCTAGCTACTTGCATTTGTGAGGGTATAGACATCTTAACGATACACAAAGTCTGTAGAGCAAAAGCTCCTTCGATTTAAGAAGTAATCTATAATAGCCAACATCTGAGGAGACAGAGAAGATTCATAATGAATCATGCCTAAGACTACATGGTACAGGTCACAGGAAAGTTTAATTTATAAATTTAAAATGCCTCTCGTCCTCTGTTGATGTTTGTTTTCCTCTATTCCACAAGTTGCAGAGTGAAAATAAGAATCTGATGTTTTGACTGCTTGGGTCCTATTCAAGCCTGGACAGAAATGTAGCTATTCCTGATGATGAAATATTTCCTGGCATCAGTGCCTTCTTGCAGTTAAGCACCAAGTGTTGGCGTATCTTCCTCTCTCCCCCATCCAGTATTTGACAACACAAAATGCTGCTCATCCAGACATGAAAACCATATATGGATGCAGCCTTCAAATGAGTGCTGAGCACTCCAAATCTTCTTTCAGATCCAGCTGCTATACACATCTGTTTGTAAGTACCAAGCTAAAGCTTATTTATGCTTTGTCAGCAAGCAGACTTTCTGTTCCAGGCTTCCTCAATACCCATATTATTAGTCCACTGAATGCTGAATTATCAGAGGATAAGCAGGAAGCAAAGCTGCTCTGGTTGCTTACTGCAGGGGAGAGGTGGAGAAATAGCAGGAAATCAGAACATTCAACAGCTGCACATGTAAGGTGGCTTCTCCTCTGAAAAATGTCAAAACAAAAAGAGGGAGGAAAGTTTAATTCCCTCTCCAGGAATCTTCTCTTCAGAACTCTTCATAATAACATCAGCTGTTCCCAAAACTTAAAAACAATTAGTTCTCATCAAAGACAGAATATCAGACACTCCCTCTACCTTCTCTCAAAAAAAAAAAAAAAAAAAAAAAAAAAAAGTGTGGGAATAATAAATTCCATGTATTCAAATCCACAGAGCCTGGCAGAAATAATTTGAGATTGCCAAACGTTCTGTAATCAAGGCATATTTGAGAAATTTAGCACCATTCTGGACTTCTGCTGGAGAGCTCCTCACCTCTCCTTCCTTGCTGTCTCTGTCTTAGCATACCTGCTCTCCTTCCTCTACCACAAGAATGTGCCTGGCAATGATTTCTTAGCTTGGAATCAGTACCTTATCCCTGCTGCCTCAGAATATCCCTGCTGCCTTATCTCTCACAGGCTGGTGAGAAACTGGCTTTCCCAATGAGGAATCAGTGCCCTTAAACATTTAGGACTCTATGTGACTTCTAAAGCACTCATTTTTGAGAACTTGGAAAGATTGCTAGAGTAGCAAGAATGAAACAGAGTACCTAAACGGAAGACAAAGGGAACTACAAAACAGCCCAAATTCAACACCCTAGAACTACATATTAAGCAACCAGCATTTAAGTACATAGAAGACAAAGAATTTGCCAACACATCGAGAACCTGTAGCATCGCTTCAGGCTACTTATCTTCCTTGATAACTGTCATAATGGAAAGAGAGAAGCAACAGATGTGATATACTAATTTTTCTAAAACTTGATATTTTCTCTCATGATAGTCTTGTAAGTGAACCAGCAAAGGCAGTGGAGATTAAGTTACAATAGGGTCACCACTCACTTGGTAGAAAACATGTACATTAGGAATATCAGTGTCAGACTGGGAACACATTTCAGTTGGAGTAGAACATGAATGTCTTTGGCCAAACTCTATTCAACACATTAATTTAAAACTTGAATGCCAGAGAAAAAAAATCATCAGTTTGCAGATGTCATTGACGAGGAAGGCCTCACGCCAGAGACAGAAGTGATATTACAATGAACCTAATAAGTCAGGAAAACATTCAATAGGCAAATGCAAAGAACTGTGGCCTGAAGAAGTGAAATGCATAATAAGATATAAAGAATAACTGCTCAGCTAGAGCAGTGAGGAGTTATTATGGTCCATAAATTGACATACTCAGCACTGTGATGTTGCGGCTGTGAAAAGAAAATCTTTTTTAGCATATACTGGTAAGACTGTCATATACATGGTGAAAGTGATAAAGATTGTTCTACTCTGTGTTCAGTCAACCTTGGCTGGAACGCAGCGGCCAGCTCCTGGCACTATACTTCAAGAAAGCAGAGAAATGAGAGAAGTGCTCACGAGAAGAATGGTGACAGGTTTAGGCAACACAGCCTGTGAATACGGGTGAAATGAATTATGTTTGTCCAGCCTTGGAGAAATGTACTGAGGAGGATCTCTAAAAATATTGTAAGATTTGTAGGAAAACATAAAATTACCAATACTCTTTCATACTCAGTGAGAGAGAAAACACAATCAGCAGAAGACACTCAGGTGGAATTTTAAGAACCATTCCACTCTGGCTAAAGTTGTCTGTGAGGCAGCAGAATCTCAGTCATTAAAGCTTTTGAAGAAAATGTTACACACGTATCTGTAAGGGACAGTTTAGGTATATTTATCTATGAATGGAAAGGCATTAGTTGGCCTTTTTGAAGTAATTCCCAAACTTACATTGCTATGAAAGTTATTCTCTGCTTTGTTAAGGATTTAGGAATGCTGACAGGATCCTGAGCGCAGACCGTGAGATGGGGGAAAGGTTTTGCAGAGTCCAAAGGCCAGGCTTCACGGTGCTTGTCTTGGGGCTCAAGAAGGTCCAAGGCAACCAGCAAGGGCTGGCTGGTCCATAAGGACCAGGTAGCCAGGCAGGCAGAGGCTTCATCAGCAAGGACACAGACTTGCAGTATCCAAAAAAAAGAGCAAAGCAGGTCTAGTGGCAGCAATCAGAAGCAGGAGTCCAGACTACTGAACAAGTCTGTAATGCCAAGGCAGGTCCAAAGCCAAACCAGGCAGTTAAGTCCATAATTTGGTGTCTGGCTCAGTGGGGTATGTGGCCAAGCACAGGCATAGCTGCAACAAAGGTCAGGCAGCAGCAACAAGCAAACACTCAAGCAAAATGGGAACAAACCCCAACAAGTCTTCTCACAGGTCTTTCTCACACAACTTCTTTCACAGCAGTTGTATCCCAGGCCACACAGCTACACCATATCAGCACTGACTTTGAGCCCAGGCTGACAAACCTGCAGAGGGGAGTGGGTGCACTCAGAGATCCGACAAATACTTAGGAAGTCACAGGGAAACCAGTGCTGCATTCATTTACCTTTCTTCAGTAGGTACCTCCTAATATTTTTTTGTTTTTTGGTTTTTTTTTTTTGTATAAATACTATCCACAAATTCCTGCTCTGGCATAAATTGACATTTTTATTTGCCTCTTAAGGGGTGCTAGTACAGTTCCAAGGTTAAACAACTGAACCAGCATAATAATATAAAATCCTGGCACATGCATGGATAACACTAATATATTAAAAATATTGCTTTCTTGGAATGAATGCACGTACAAGCAGGTAGAAACTTATAGCAAATGAATATAAATGTTCAGATTGCTGACAGTAATTGCAATGGTTTTAAATGTTTATATTGTTTTAGTAAGCTAAATTTTGTTAAATAGGTCAAGTGTCAATGCATTCTCTAATAACAGTATCATTACTAAAATTAAGAGAAATGAGATTTGCAGGTATTCTTATTGATAGAATAAATGGAAGTCCTTGAGAGTATGCCATCTGTTGAATAAAAATCTTAATGTAAATGTGATTAAAATTGTATTACTAATTAGTATCAATGAACCAAATATTTCCTTTTAAAAAAGCTTCATACATTTCAAAGCTACACCATACAGGCACCCAGAGTCCATCCAGGGATCAACTACATCCCTTTATAGTAGATATTTCACCTGACCTTCTAATCTAAAGCTTGTGCTTGCTACTTTACAGTCAGCTTTTCTTCAAGCCAACTTGTCAAACACATGGGTCACATTTTCCAAATGCCAGCGATAATCTGAAGTACGATCACCCAGAATGCCTTATCTTCGGGAAAGCAAGAGGTGGGGTCATTCTCTTCTGTTAAGAAAACAGAAATAAGTGTTCAACATGACAAGTCTCAGATCTCTGAGACTCAGCTAGCCATGCAAAGCTTCACTTATCATAACCCACAATTCCCTGTCAGCTTGGATTCCTCTCTCCTTTCCAGGAAAAAAAACTAGCTGCCAGCTCAAACTGTTGCACAGGGCTGGGGCTTCCCTACAAACCTCCTCTAGAAAAAGGAGCTCTTCCCTAGGCCTGCCATGCTCCTACAGCAAAGTACTTTGCTCAAGTCTCAACAGAAGGGTCAGCAGTGGCCTGATGATAGACTGGTGAGAAAAACAAATAGCAACTGCAGTACCAATTATCATTTTAAGTACAAGGTAGTTCCAATGCTGCTGAAACCAATGGCCAAAGATCCAGAACAGGAGTTTAGTTTTAAGATGGCCTGATCTTTTCATCTTAATAATAAATGTTAAAAGTTCTCCACTGTGTTTAGTTCAAGTGTTGCAAATTTAATGTGTTATATGTTGGATAAAACTATGATTTTCAGAGATAATCTAGGCAGGTGATGGAGACGATGATGCTTCTGCATTTACATTTTGTCTGTCCAACATTAGTCTTTACCTAAACTGTCACATACTTGAGGAATTGTGCCAACTGTGGTAACTGCTATCAAATCATTCAATGTATACAGTATATGCAACAGAATCCTTTTAATATTCTATGGTAGAGTGTATAATTTGATGAAATAAATCAGGTTGGTTGATGCTTAAAATTATAGAATTTGCCAAATTACACTGATTTGTGATGTTGTAAGAAAGTGTCAAAAATAAAATCCAGAGTCTGGTGATAAATAAGACAGATTATGAGGTGTTGTGTTAATCAATCACTTTGCAATTCTTCCCCCTCCTTGTTTGCCAGAGCCCAGAGTAGTTTGGATACTTTGGCATATTTCTATAAAAACGCCTTTACATTATTAATGACATTCCAAAGGCAATGAGTGACTGAAGAAAAGGCTCAGAGTTGTGAGGTCACAGTTTTGTGGGGCAACAATATCTGGAGAAAAAACAGTGACTTGACCAAATCCACTGACAAAAAAAGGACAAATGGAGATCTTTCCCTGTGGATATGAAATATGATAGCATTTTATATCACATATTAAATAATTCTCATCCTTTTCTCAACCAAATGCTTTCCTAAAAAAAAAAAGTTATAGTTTTTCATGTTGAAATCTTTCTTTCTAGATCCTGTACTCCAGTTCTTCCCTTCTTCTTCACTAGCAACCCTTATTGTCTTAAAAACTTACTGAAATTTTTCCTCTGGTTCTTTTTGTTTAAAAGACATGCAAGATACTTTTGTTTCATGAAAGTTACAAGCAGGTAAGGATTTAACAATTAATAGTATGTTTTTCATACTAGTAGTGCCAATTATATGCTGTTTAAGCTTATTATCTAATTGCATGCTAGTGCTGGCTTCAGAGATGGCATGACATTGTCAGACTTGTGCTGCATTCCCCAGCAGTGGAATATTCAATTATTTGTTCTGACTCATGTAATTCCCTGTATTCCAGGCTTGTTAATGTCATTACAGGGCTGAAATAAAGTGATTACTCTAAATGAGTATTTATCCGATAGGCAATGCAATTCCTGCCCCCTCCAGCTGACAACAGATGATTGCAAGTGTTTTTCTTGACTCCCTCATCTGCACCTCCCCCTCCTTCCCCTGTCAAGGAGGAAACCATAACGTTGTGGTACTCTGTGAAATACTGTCAGATGGCGTAAAATATATATAATAAAATAAAAAGAAGCGCAACCTTCCCTGGCAGAGTTAAAGCTAATGACCACTGCTTCCACTCCCAGTCAGTGATGACAGGTTGAACTAACTGATAATGGCATGCCTGCTGTTGAGCTGGCCACTTATGTTATTTCTCTTGACATGGTTCTGGGGAAGGCCTAATTTTTTTGACATTTGACCATGCAAATTTGAGTCCTGATACATTATTCTGCATTTACATCCTCCCAGTGTTGCTGTTTAAAATGTGCTACAAGCTCCTTGAGCTCAGCTAATAAAGGCCACAGAATGAAAGAAAGTTAAATATGAATGTAAGAGGAGACCTAAATGAAGGGCTAGCTTGTACATCTCAGAGATGACCTTCTGGAAATGAGCAAGTGAAAAATCCTTTTTAAAGCAAATGG
Organism: Numenius arquata; assembly: GCF_964106895.1. Classification (NCBI taxonomy): domain Eukaryota; kingdom Metazoa; phylum Chordata; class Aves; order Charadriiformes; family Scolopacidae; genus Numenius; species Numenius arquata. Next base: position 35,809,002 of record NC_133579.1, on the reverse strand, counting down.
TAAGAAGTGTAACATTGATTATTTTTTTTTTCTTCAAAAATTTTTTTAAAGATTCTAAAATATTCACAAAAAGGAAAACATTAAGTTTTACATAGACATTTCTTCAGTCAGCAATTCGGCTGAGTGTATTTTAAGCCTAGGTTCCATTAATGACTCTTAGTAATACACCTTTCCCAAAGAGCCAGAAATTCATAGTGCTTCATTAAATATAAGGAAAAAATATGGCTTGCTTTCTCTCTCTCTTTCTTTTCACTTGCTCTTAAATTTTTCACATTGTTGAAGTCCAAATGTATTACCTGTGAGCAAACTCAACTTTTTCCATCTCTTCAAATTAATTTGTATAAATTTACTGCTATGAACAGCAATAGCTTGACAGCTCTGAGAAAAACACATGTCTCTCTGGCTAGAGAGTGGGTGCAGGCTGGACCTCTGGCTCCTCAGCCAAGGTTTTTGCATCAAACCTGAATGGGTCATACGCAGTGCAGAATTACAACGGCCTTTTGTATGTCTGGAGTCAGGTAAGTTGTGGTAAAACTTTAATTCCCATTTTTTTCTCTTTCGTCTTCTGTCTCATTGACTCTGTTTATTACAATGAACTTCTCAGTGCATAGGCCAATATCTCCTGAAGTCAATAGAAATTTTTCTGGCTTATGTGCTCTGCTTCACTCTCACATAGAAACTCCAATAATGAGATGGCTGCAAGAGGATTACCCTGCATGCAGCCTCCAGTGTCTGGCATGCGGTTAGCACCCGTAATGTATCAGACTTCCCCCAGTCAATCACCCTGGAAAATAGTACGTTTTCTAAAGAGCATAAATCAGCACGTCTAAGCAAAAATAAAACAGCCATCTACCATGGACAAAGAAACTTTGATCACTGTGCAGTCTGGGCCTCTAAGTAAGCCACCCACTCCAAAGCTACTGTAGCTTGTTCTTTAACGATACTCATTTGTACTCTCCTTACTTTCCTTGCAGGTTGCTCTGATTTCACCTGTGTTTGCCAACAACTAAATACTCTGCAACACACAACAAAAGACACAGTCTGTGTGATATTGGTATGTTTTAGCTAAAAAACTTGAAGATGTTAATATTGCACTTTATCTTGTTGCAATGACATTATACTGGATCATATTGTTAACCAGCTTAGGATATTATGTTATAAACAAAGCAAAGTAACACAGAATCACAGAATCTTCATGGTTGGAAGGGACCTTTGAGATCATCAAGTCCAACCACCAAAAAAAAAAAAAAAAACACACACAAAAAAAAAAAAAGAAAAAAAAAACCACGAAACATCTAAGAGACACAAACCAACAATCTCAGGCACTAAAGCATGCCCTGAAGTGCCATGTCTACACGTTTCTTAAATACGTCCAGGGATGGCGACTCCACCACCTCCCTGGGCAGGCTGTTCCAGTGCCTGACCACTCTCTCAGTAAAGTAATTCTTCCTAATATCTAATCTAAACCTCCCCTGCCGCAACTTTAGACAATTCTATGATTCTGTGATTTCCTCTGGTCCTGTGACTGATTCAATTTTCTTTTTATTTCTAATATCTGCTGGTATTGAGACCCAGTTTTCAAATTCCTTTTTTGATGCATATGTTAAATGTGTAACTTAAACGTAGCTCAGATTGACTAACACTGGGGGGAAAGAATCAATGATCTTCTCATCACTTACTAGCCATGTAAATATAAAGATACTTCCTCCAGTTTTCAAGTAAGTGTTTCTTTTGCAAAACCAACACCCATGACAACTTGATCAGTCATCTTGTAGTCACACTCTGAGGTCAAGGAACTTAAATGATTTCCTTACTCACTCTAAATGGATGGTCCCTCCAAAAGACTAAGTTAGTATCTCTCCTCTCCTTCCCTCCTGGTCAACAAGGAATAGTTCCATGAGAAGGAGGCCATTTGCCCTATCTGTTCCCCAGATAGCAGGACAGACTAAGATAGAGCCACTCACCACCCTCTCGCATATCTGTGCCTTACACAGGCAACAGGGAAATGCCCTCCCTTGCCTTGTGGGGAGGCAGATGACTAGCAGGCAAGTACCCAAACCCACATCAAGAAGAGGAATACTGCAGTCCAAATAACTGTCTGCATATTCTCATTTCTACCAGAAGATCTGTACTTCTCCTGTGATACCTGCTGTTCTTAAAACGTTTCTTCAGGCTACCTGGAATAACCCAGTTTCTCCTTTCCTTCAATTTTCAAGAAACCTAATTAAAAATAAGCGGTAGATTCATAGCAGTGTACTGACCAGAATTTGCATATCATATAACAGAAACAAACTGGAGTATGTGTTCACTGTGCTAAATAGTTCTGTGAGTGAAAATCAAGGGAGGATGGAGACTATAGGAGTTTTTCTAGTGAAGTAAATGCTAATGACATTTGAAGAGCCAATAAACTAACTCAGAAATCAATTAGATTACCACCAGAAAACCTCCACTTGAGCAAATATCAATATCTATTGTTGATCAGAAAATGACAGTAACAGCACCAACACCTTAAAAAAATCCTGCAGATTTTTCTTTTGTACAGTTGTATAAAATATGTTCTCATCCTGCTAAAGCATGAATCATCTTGAAAATCCCCCCACCTCGAGGGTTGTTTCATCCTGCAGCGGCTGAGGCTGCAGGGGAAGCCAAGTGAAACAGCTGCCTATGCAATATCCTCTCACCAATTACCTCACTTAAACTATAAAGGCTACAATCTAAGGCACATACTCTAAATCAAATAGCATTGCCCTCTGTAATACTTTAATTCCGCAAGGATTGATACCAGAGATCTAATTAGAACAACCATGTTGGAAACCCATGCTAAAATTTTTAAAATGACAGTGTAGGTGTGAGAAGTCCCAAATTTGCTTTGTAATTTCCCTTTGAAAACACAACAGACACATGCAACATTTACTTCACTAAAAGGAAATCCCATTTTGGCACTGTATTTCCCTGGGGAAAAAGTCATGAACACCCTAGTATTCACCACCAGTCTGTTTTTATAATCCGGTAACACAATAACCATGAATCCAGTAATACAGAAAACATGAATCTAGTAATATAGAAAATAAAAGATCCGAGGCAAACAGCCACCAGTTTTTCAAAGAACTGTCATGCAGACAGTTTTTTAAACACTTTTAAACATGCAGAGTGTATCTGTCTGGGGGGAAAAAAGATCCAAAGCCACAGTGGCATGAGTTGAAACTGGAAAAGGAAAAAAGGACACTGGCCAAATATATAAACACCTTTAAGATCATGATTCCTCCCCTTTTACTATTGGAAAAAAATTCCACTGAGTGTAAATGCTGCTCATTAGCTATTTAGTTAGAAAGGTTGATATCCAGCAATGTTAGGCTCAAGGGTTTTCTAGACCTACCCAAGCTGTCTCCATTTCACTACCAACATTTCTTACCTAAGCACTTTCCAGGGAAACGAAGAACTAAAAGAAATCCTAAGAGATGACAACAGAATGGGATCCTATTAACCCCTTAGTAGAGAGTAAAAATATGAGAGTTGTTAATCTGTTTCAAATATATAAAGCCCCTTCTCAAGGTCGGTTTATTACACCTCTCCTATTCCAACAAAAGAAAAGTTAGAACTTGCAACTACCTTACAGTTCCAATCTAATTTGCTTAACATATAACAGCACTGCATAAATTGCATGGGCTGACTGTCTTCTTGCAGATTCAATTTAGCCTATTTCTACAGCAAATTACTTTAAATAATAGTATTTTCCTGTTTGTATCTCAGCAAAAACAAATTTTGTAGCCATATTGAATAACAGCTAATTATGACACTATTTATCACCTTTTTTCAAGTGAAAGTGACTTTATAATGAGCAATACTAATATTTGTTCATATTTACTCATTAGATACATGTATATTTACTACTGCCCTCTGCAGAATTGAATTATACCACCTGCAATGCTCTATTTCAAGCCAAGGTATGCTTTTAAAATGTACACAATATATTTAGAAGCATTCAACTGCTACCTGTGTCCTCATATAACTCGAAGCATAAATTTCATCCTTTCCTGAGTTAGTCATGTTTTATGAAATCACATTACATCCATTCAGATTTTCATTTTGCAATTGAAGAGTATTTAGCCAGCAGCTGCATCTTTAAAAACACATCCTGAATTACTGACCAGTTATTAAAGCATCAGTAAAACTCCCAAACTGGGACCTCTAATGATCAGTAGAATTTAAGGCCTATTACAAGGATTTCAAATAAACTCATAAAACTCACAGATAAGTGAGCAGTAAAGCTTAGCTCTCTACTTAGCTGGGTTATCAACAACAAAATCAGAATAACAAGTTCAGTTAACGCCTAAAAAGAGAAAACTGGTCTATGCAGAGGAAGCAGGTATATACCTTCCAAAGACCTCTATTTCTCAAAATCCCATCTCTTTACAAGATTAATACAGGATTAATATCAGTGCAGCTGTATTTTTGTCACTTTAGCTAACCACAAATATTCTGCTTCTACATGACATTACCTTAATGCTAGCTAAGTATAACTCGCCACGCTCTGGGGTTATTTGCTGTTGCAATTTTAGCTTGCGTTCATACTTTGTCCCAAGCAATAAATTAAAAAAACCCTACCTGACTAAAATAACTTTTGCCAGAGCCATTTTGATGTTCCCTGTCACTACTTGCAATTTCTGCTACCTTTGCAGTTTCTGTTACTAATATATATAACCCCGATTAAGCAATGGAGTTACGCCACAGGCCCTCTGCTCGGTTAGGCCTTGTGCTCTGTTAGACTACAGTCTTCGTGCTCAGGTTACAGAATTGACCTGGATTTTCTGTTTTTTTCAGAGAATCTATAAAGTGTCAGGTAGTTAATTTGGAGAGAAGAAGAAACAGCAACATACAATGCCAAACTTGTAACTGGGAGGCATAAAAAAAACCTGTTTAGAGCCCAACCTGAACCAACAGAGAACACAGTAACAGCGAGAAGCTGGGCAGCGAAGACCAGACAAATGACCTGAAAGAGCGAGAACGCATTCCCGATGGGGAGGCCACAGCGACACAAAGTGGAAAGGATTTGGCAATATGGAAAAATTAATAAACTCTCAGAGACTCCTGTTCCAAATACACTCACTGGCTGTTGCTTCTAAAAGGAAAAAGCTGCATCAAAAGTAAGAGAAAGACAACAGTCTGAGTGCCCGGAAACTCCATCCCAGGCTCTCCATCAAAAATCCCGTCCAGTCCTCGCTGCCCTTGTCCTGGGAGGCCTGAGCTTGCTACTTGAATCAACAGTGCTCACTCTCGCTACCAGCAACAAACACAAATAGGAACCAGTATGTATCAAAAGCAACATGAAAGGAGGAGGGGAGGCAGACTTGAGTGGGATGGAGGAGAAGGTTAAACAGGGACACATACGCTCCAAGTTACTTCAGGAAACTCAGCAATAGCTGCAGCAAAGCATCAGCAACACTTCAGTAGCTCTGCTGTAAAAGGACATCCTGACACAGAAGCCATGGCTAACTCTTAGCAAACAAAAAAACTTACCATTTTTGTGAAGGACTTGAACTACTGGACCCCCTAGGAGATGAAGCACGGGAGCCAGCAATGTAATGCAGAATGTGCCACAGCCAGGGAATGGTTCAGATTGTTTTCAAGAAGCAGTTGGGTCAAACACAGTCTCAAACAAATCTCAGTAAAATGTATTATCGATGGCTATGTCCCTCTGTCTTGAAGTGGCTCTCAGTCATTCTTCTTGTGTGGTCATCTGTTTATCTCCCAGATGGCTGCCATGTGCCTCATCTTCCCCAGATATGTCACCTTGATCTCCTTGGAGCAGTTTCTGCTGTTAACCACAGGAAAAACAGAATTTGGACATTTGTTCTAGACTACAGGTCAGAGCCGAAGCAGCAGCATGGACTATTTGCCTGATGCCCAGAACTCAGTCAGAAACAACTACTGCATGCATGCATGGCACACTTTGGTGTGGTGGCACACCAGGTACAGAGGAGTCACTCTGGGCACACAGTGCAAGCTCAGTGAAATTCTCCTTGTGTCAGGTTTGCTGCACACACAGAGCTCGCACACGCGGTGAGCCTGGCATGACCAGTATGTCAGAGCCATTGCATGTGCACAGCACCCTGTGTGTGCAGGCACGTAGCTGGGTGGAAAGCCGCTGAGCAACCCAAGTCCCAGCTGCATGACAGCCAGGCTGCGGGGCCCTTTGCAGGCACACTGTCTGCATACACGACTGACTTGAGAGTAGCAGTAGGACAGCCCTTTGGAGACAGTGTAAACCTACCTGTGAATCTCAACACACTCCTGACCCGACAGGCTTGCAGCCGTAATGGTGACGAAAGTGCAGAGAGTAGCAGCTGCCATTGTAGGAAACAACCCAAAGTGACAGCCCTGTAAAGAAAAAAAGGGATGGAGTATCTGTGAAAGGAAGTAACAAATTGCTATGCTCTTTCCCTTAGTGTCATGAAACTGCTTGACTACATGGTGGCTAAATTTCCTTAGTTTTGCCAAGGATACCAAGTCTACAGAAATGTTGTGTCACTCTTGACCTTGCAGTTGGAAATAACAAAGCAGCAAGCACAATGGAGTATAGTTTAATCATAAATAAGCTGGGCCAGATGAGTTGGTCTATCTCTACAAACCAGTGCTATGAAGAGAGAGTGTCCTGAAAAAAAAGTGTACTTTCATTACTCAAGCATAGCCCTCTGCCTAGGCCAATTGCCTCTTTACGTAGCTAATTAGAGCAGAGCACATTAATCCAGACACTCTGCTTATCTTGCCAGCTGCTCCACTGAGATGCAGAACACAGTTGTGTCCTCTCAGCCAGCCAGCCACAAGACAAACACATGAATGTCTGCTGTGGAAAATTCATTGTTAACACCCGTTCCGTAGCTGGCAAGCTCTCATTTGTTACCAGTCTCATGGAGTGACTTCAAAAGATGATGAAAAGGTCCTTAGAAAACTAAGAATCTGGATGCACATTTAAATATGAAAAACACGAAGGTGTATGTATTAACAAGACCTTTTCATGGAGACAAAAGCAGAACAAGCATCAGGGAGATGAAGCTGGCATCCAATCTACTCAGCTGATAGCAGTGATGCTAGGTGAGTGAGTTCAGATGCTCTACCAGGGCATTCACACAAACCAGGAAAAGAAATGCTCATGAACACAAAGTTCTCTCTTACGAGTCACAACCTCTTCGCTGTTTCTTCTGGAGCACAAAAGTGCACCATCCTGTTCGGGGGAAAAAATCATGAACTCATCTTTCATAAAATAGCTGACAGACCGTTCTCAGAACTGGCCTCTTTATGTGGCTACTCGTTTGGAAAATTATTATATTTTTAAATAGTAAAAGAGGTATAACTCACTCTGGTTTTCCATTTAACTCTCAACTTCCATTTGAAAGTTGTTCTTCTGTTAACATGAGTATTGTTTTGTATTGTTTCAGAAGTCAGACTCTGACCATTTCGTGACTTTGCTATAGCCACCGTGTTTTAAAACTTCTACTTTAGCAGTGGGGAAAATTGGTTATTCTAGGTAATGGAACTGTACAGCACAGCACCATTTTAAGATAGTGAAACCTATACTGAAATTCTGTGTTTGTACCTTTAAAAATCTTTGGATGGCATATAAAAATTGAAAACATCTATTTACTTTTTTAAATTCTCTCCTTGCAATGCTAGTTTCTGATGGTTTTATGAGGATTAGACCAAATCAAATTTAAGGCCTGGTTGGTTTTTTTTTTCCAAAAAGAGCTGGAATATGGTCTGTAACCTTATTTACAGTAATCTGGAGCTGCTATCAGGCCTTTGATCACACCAAGCCTTACAGACAGAAAAGTTCTACTTTAAAATTCCCCACGTGTTTGGGGATGTCAATAAAGTTCTTTTAAAGTGTCAGAAGCAACTGCTCTATATGTAGTTCTGCTAATACCAATTACAATGGTAATTTTAAGAAGAGGGTATAAAGAAACAACTAAATGAACCCTTCTTATTCCCCTACCCACTCCAGACAGTAAACTACACCCAAGCACCCAGGCACATAAATGGATGCGCACATGCACACACATGCCACCCCGCTTCTTTGGAAAGAATACATTAAAGTATTTGCACTTTGGGATAATGAAGGAAAAATGTAAATAGGGCACTCTATTCTTTCAAGAAAAGCTTTCAAAATGCACGTACTCCACTCCCCCTAAATTATGATAGAAGATGGGTCATAATAGCTGATGTAATAGGCAAGAAGGGAGAATGGAGCACAATTCCCTAAACTCGATAAAATAAGCAATTACTCTTGTTATCTGAATGGCTCTGTCAGTGGAGAAGTTGTCTGTGTCATAACAGAATCTAACAAAGCCTGTTGCCTTTAAGCATCAAAGGCTTTGGCCTTATTATCTTTCTAAGATGTGCATGTATAATAAGTTTTCCCAACAAATGGCGAGGAAGCGTCTCTGGCAAAATATAAAATGGTGATAAACTATGTCCAAATGATTAATTCACAGAAATTCTCCATCACACTGCAGCTACATGTGCCCGTCTCTTCTGTTATGCCCTTGGAGATTTTCATACTAAACGTATGTGCATATTTTTCATGGCCACTGATATTTGAATTGCAGCCTGCTCCCATGCAGAACATAAAACACTTCAAACTGCATAATGCTGACTAAATTATAAGTTCTCCAGTGGCCCGAGGTAGCAAGGGCCATAATAATGAGTGTGCTTAAGTGGTTTGTGTAGATTTTTTTCCCCTTTAATTTTAATGCCCTGACTTGCTGCTGCCTTTTCTAAAGCTAGGGATTGTCTCATACAATCATAACAACAGGGAAATAGAAACTGCATTATGCTTTGAAAAAATGTACAATGCAAAGCAGAAGCTTCAGTCATCAAGCACAGTGATAGCCAATTCAGCCCTGTCGGTCACATGGAATAGGAAATGCTTTGGTGACTTTGTTCATATTTGTAATCATATTTGGATGCATAAAGACAATTCAGACCATGTTTACTGGATACACTAAAAAGCTGCAATCCTTCTAATCACCTTGACATTGCACATGCAAAAAATAATTAAAAAAATTTAAAAATACACAGCTGAAATCTCTTTTAGTTAAAATCATCATGAAACCAGGTAAATGAAGCCTGCCAAAATACTGAGAACTTTACTCATGCCATTACAATAGGGCAAAGTGGACATCTGTATGAGCTGTAATGAACACGTAGTGATTTTGCAATGTTTTCAATGTTCTGATATTGGTTATTTTTCTTGGTTTTACTCAAAAGACAAATGGATGAAAACACTTACACTGCAGCAATGCTCACTTCCATGGTAATTGGAAAAATATATACAAACTGTGCTAATATCCACGGATGTTTATAGTCAGGCAGATAAAAAGGACCTGGGCACGTTAACTGTTTCCATCAACTTCCCCCACCTCTAAATAGAGACCATTTTTGGCCAGCACATTGGGGAGCAAAGAGCTATTGACTTCACAAATCAGTGCAGAGGAAGACAAGCTCCTTGCAAAATCCTTTTCATGTGCCACTCTTTTGTCCCACAATGTTTTAGGAAGCTCATTTCTGTTCCCTGCTCTACAGAATTGAGGCAGATGTTTAACCTCATTTCTCACATGATTCAGACTGACCACCACCTGCACCTAACCACTTCATCTGGCCTACAGTCTGAGGCTCTCTTTGCAGAGGACTGAGCACTGAATTAGCTCAAGTGCTCCTATATGGCTACACAAATCTTCCTTTTGCACCAGTTTTCCGACCTCTTCTTCATTGTGAAAACAGAGATTAAAATTCTTTTGTAAGTAATATCAAGACTTAAATGGGAGGAATGAACACACAGACCTATGGCCTATCTCCAGGTTGCTCCAGAATCCCAGTGTGGAGCTTCTGGGTCAGGGAGCAGTAAAGGCAGCTCTGTTGGCATAGCAGGAAAATGCCTGCAGTGGCTCTGCTGACTGCCTACAGCAGGTATGAACTCCTGACGCAACACAAGGACCTCACTGGAAGTATCGTTTCTTCCCTCTGGCCTCTACTACACATCATGTTTTTTCTCTGTCCATAATGGAGAGTAGTGAATACATCTCTTATTTGGGTGTTTAATTCCCCATTGTTTTGGATAGTGTGCAACCATTTTACTTACTCAAAGCACGTCCAAAGTGAGACAATAAAACTACTGGTTAGTTTTAACACAATTCTTACTGGTTGCAGTGTCTTGACCCTCTGCGGCTCATTTCCTCACTTTAATTTTACATTTTATGTTTTAGATGTTGGGTTGAAAATACAGATTAGCATTATTTATTTAATCTGTTTTTATACCTGAAATAAAAGCATGGCATAATTCAGGGAGTCACAGCATGGCTGAGGTTGGAAGGGACCAATGGAGGTCATCTTGTCCAACCCCCCCCAGCTCAAGCAGGGCCACATAAAGCTGGCTGCCAACCAGATGACTGCTGAACATCTACAAGGATGAAGACTCCACAACCATTTTCTGTTGTGGAGAAATTTTCTTTGAACCCTCCATTTTCTTTGCACCCTCTCTTCAGATATTTGTACACACTGATGAGAACACCCCCTGAGACTTCTTTTCTCTAGGCTAAACAGTGCCAGCTCTCCCAGCTTTTCATCTTATCAGAGATGTTCCAGTCCCTTAATCATCTTAGTGGTCCTTCACTGGACTCTCTCCAGTTTTCAGTCCACCTCACTTTCTGCTCAGCTAACCATACTTTATCATTGTCTCAATGAGAATCTTATGGGAGAAAGTATCAAAAGCCTTATGGAAGTCTAGGTAGACAATATCCACAGCTCCCCCCTGGTCTACCAAGGTAGTCATTTCATTGTAGGTTATCAAGGCGGTCAAGCATGACTTCCCCTGGGTAGAATCCATGCTGACTACTCCTGATGACTTTCTTGGCCTTTGTATGCCTGGAAATTGTTTCCAAGATTAGCTGTTCCATCACCTTCAAAGGGATTGAGGTGAGGCTGTAGTTCCCTCAGTCCTCCTTCTTGCTCTTCCTGGAGACAGGAGTGATATCTGCTTTCCGCTAGTCCTCAGACACTTCTCCTTGTTGCCGGGATCATTCAAAGATAATCAAGAGTGACCTTGCAATGACATCAGCCAGCTCCCCCAGCACTCCTAGCTGATTTCCCAGTAAAGCACTGGGTTTTTTCCATAATGGTGCCTTGTAAACACTTCCTTGCTTACGTGCAAACGCTTGAGGTGACCCTGCATAATCCCTGTTCCGTTAACTTTGTTTACTATCATTTTACCACTGTTAATATTAAACAAGTTTCTGAAAGCTCAGTAAACAGGAAGGTGTTTGCTCTCTGAGCAGTTATTTTGGCCATGGGTATATATGGCGACACGTAAGTAATGACATATATATTTATTCACAATTGTTGTACAGGGCATACCATCAAAGATAGGCAAGACTGACTGACTCAGCATATCTGATGTGATTTCAAGAGGCATATTTCATAATCTCCTAAAACATCTATCTGCATATCTGAATAACTGAATTTCCAATCTTTGCAGGCATAGCTAGATCATCTATTTGGTTTAAGCACATTTTTCAATGTATAATCTGTTCAATACATTGCCTTTGCTTGCAAAACTAAGTTGGTCATGTATTTTAACACATGAAAAGTCAAACGGATGTGTCGGTTCACCAATCTGAATTCACATGACAGAGATTCTTACAATACAAAAACCCTAAAATTATTCTATTCAGATGTGTGAAGACCCTTGCCTGCTGAAAAAATAAATGGGCGATCATCTGGCTTCAATCTGTTCTTTGTCTCTTTCTCTAGCATAACTTGTCCCATATTTTAAAGAGTTGAAACAGCTACTGTTTGGTACAGCGGAAGACTCTTGCTCTGAAGTGCTCGAGGGCACTCCAGGCCTGCAAGCACCTGCGGCACAGCAGCCTTCTTGAAGTCAAAGGTGCTTCACTCAGCCCAAGTGGACAGCTAACCTTCAAGGTGGCTTTCTGAGGAAAGTGCCAATTTTGATTTGTATCCTTATTCAGAGAGCAGTGAGCTGAGAACTCCTCTGTGGCTTCAGGCAGATTTTAATTCAAAACTAAAAATACTAGTACTACTAAAAAAGAATAGTCAACTCCACTGATGGTGTGGCATGTAGCCATACTACATAACACTCTTTTGAGGCAGCCACTCCAGCTCTTAAAGCTGAATAAAATGTTTTCTTTATAGTACTGAACTTTGCTTATCCTCAGAGGTTTTTCAGAGAAGGTTTGAAAATAAAGGTGTGTTTTAGGAGATCTCATTTACAAAACAGTATGTAAATTAGTCAGGTTTCATTACGTTTTAATGAGCAGGTAAGCTTTGTTTAGACCTAGCTTCAAAAGTGCAATGTTTATACCACCTTCCACAGTAAAATAATGCATCACTTATCTCTTGGGCATTCACATGTGAATCTTGTCAAGATCTATTGCGGAGTTTTCAAGTGTCATTTTTAGGATGAAAGATTCTCAGAGAAGTATCTCACAAACAAACTTTCAAGAGTTGATTGATGTTTGAGGCATCTTGCTGTGAGTAAGACACTGTAGTTTGTTCAAATTAGTTTACAAGATTTCTCATTTCAGCTCATTAAAAGCACAAATGTTGGATGCTAACAAGTTACGGAAGTAAAGTGATTTTTATGTATCCCCTTGGAATACACCCTGTTTTCCCCAGCCCTCTTAGGATTTAATATGTGATGAAAGGTTCAATTTAGAAAAGAGAAGGCTAAATTAACAATAAAAAGGGCTTCCATCTAGTACTTCAAAAGGACATTTATGACATGCCTCTAAAGTTCTACCTACACTTTATGTTTTAATTAATTTCTGAGTGAAATATGTGCACATTTTTCAATCCCACTGAACTACACAGGTTTAAGCACCTACCTCCACCAGGCCCTTTTCTAATCCAGACCTTGTGCTCATAATTATGCTTCCGATAAACAGTCATAAAAACCAGAAACATATTTTTCATGCAAAATGCTGTACAAAATGGTCACTCAAACTGAAAAGCTTATCTAACAAGGCCTTGTTTGTGTGGCTCAGCCTCCTTGTTAAAGGATTTCCTTTCCCCATAAGAAACAAATTCAGCTTTCCTACCAAACCCAGCCCTAATGAAACACTTATCAAGAGCAGCAAACGAGCTGATAACTTGGTAATGTGGCCACCTGTCAGTTAGGCACTGGTCCAATGTTACTGACTGATTTCTTAGAGGCCACAGAAAAAACATTATGTCTGTAGTAACTTTCAGGTGTAACTGACATGGGATGAATCGATCTGATGGCCCAGAGGGAGTAGGTTGCTTATGCTGCAAAATTTTAGTCTCCCCATCTTGGAACATCATCTCTTTGCAAGCTAAAATAAACTGCAGACACACGTTCCCTTTCCTTAAATTACTTTTGCTTTGACGTCATTCATGGCATGATTTTAAGACTGCAAAAATAAAATACATGCTGGTATGTTAACCAAGCACTGGGCAGAATTATGAGTGTAAACTGGTTCCACTCATGGCTCTAAGTAAATGTAAGCATTGTAAGACTGACTTTCTAGCTTCTGTGTACCACCCAGTAAAACCCTTGGCCTGGGTCTGTGAGGAATTATCCGCAGCCAAAAGGAAGCCACAAAAGCCGGGTACTTAAATTAACCCCATACACATGCCCAAGTAGTCAGGCACTTCACTCTGCTTGGATTTACACTAATGCCTCCCACACATTACAATTACCTAATAGCTCTCCAATTTTTGTCTAAAAGCCAGTCAAGCCAGTTTTCTGTCCAACATCTTGCCACCAGCTGAACAAATGTACTAGCTTCAGTTCTTGTGGTTCAAGAGATACCATTGTCACCATCAAATTTTCCTATTTGCATAATTGAACACTTTCCAGAGAAGTTTGGCCCTCCCTAAGGAGATGTCACTGAAAGACAAAAGGAATAATCGCTGATTACAGAAATATTCTATTGTCAGAATTACATACAGCATTTGCTCTTTATGTTGTTTAATTCAGTTTGGAGACTGCATCCTTCTGATGATGAAGACAGGTCATAGAGCTTTAGTGATGAAAATGAGCACCTTCAATCCCCTTAATTTATAAAGTATTTAAATCTTTGTACTTCTGCAAGGGCTGTCATTTGCGTTATTTGTCCTTCTCTTTTTAATGGATAGTTGTAGTTCCCCTATGCTGATCTGAAATCTGACACATTCTTTTCTAATTAAGGACATCTAATGGGAAAGTTACACTTTCCCATGATGCCTGCTACAATAAATCCTTCTAATTATTAATGTACCCAGGCAAGTGACATCTCATTATTTTGGGTGACTTCACAAAACCATTTGACAGGAAATAATGATGACTCAACCCCGAACCTAAATTTGGAAGAATTTAAGCAGATCAGAGATTTCTCACTACCATAAAAATTTTTGATTCATATGGTTTAAACTAACAGATACCCAACCTGGAGGGTTCAGGTGAGTTAAACTTCTTCCTACTGCAATGGGGATGCTGACTGCAATGCAGAACAACACTGATGTGCTTTGAGACCTATGTGAGAATGTGCTGTTCCCATCACATCACATTGCCCTTCCTTGAGCTTTCTATACCCTGTTTCTGCAGTAAATATATATCATAATGACTGGGGCAGTGAATGCACAAAGGCAATTTTAAATAGTACTTAAATTGTGGTTTGCCACTGACTCACCAGCGTTATTTTGTGGGTTCTCCTTTCCTGTATGTAAACAGGGGGAAACTTAGATCCCCACGTCTGTTTCAGAGAGCGTTCGGGGAGCTCACCCAGCTCCCCACGAAGCTGTCACCCCATCACTTCACATGCAGCAATTGCATTAAATGGGAGAGCAACTGCCAGAAGGGGTCAGATGGTGGCATTACACAGCTGTGTCTATCCAGGTTCGGTCTTCAGCCGCCCTCTCCCTGTAAACTTGGGGACTCTGTTCAAGGTACAGCAAAATAAGACATTGCAAATGCTTTATGAGACTCTCAGTACCCGAAGCCACTGCTACGATTTCCAAGGCAGTGGGCACTGGGTGAGCAAGGCCTGCTCCCCACCACCAGACCCACAGGCCTTGGCCACGGTGACACTTCCCTGGTCTCCTCCCTGGTACCTGTGGCACAAGCCAGGGCTGAGGGTCGCATCAGCTTCCCCACTGTATTTCAGAGACCCAGCGTGTTTAAACTACCCATCACACTGGAGGTGAGGGCTTCGTCCCTGCTGGGAAATGTGGGGGATCCACAAGGGCCACAGCACAGTTGCAGGCCCAGGCAAGGTGAGGCTGAGGAGCCTGTGAGCTCCACAGTATTGTGCTGAGGAAAGGACCGTGCAAGCAGCCAGCTATCCCCCACCTCATTCATACCAGCTATCCCTTATCTCATACCAGCTATCCTCCAGTTCATACCAGCTATCCCTTATCTCATACCAGCTATCCTCCAGTTCATACCAGCTATCCCCCACCTCATACCAGCTATCCCCCACCTCATACCAGCTATCCCCCATCCCATCCCAGCTATCCCCCACCTCATACCAGCTATCCCCCATCCCATCCCAGCTGTCCCCCAGCTCCTACCAGTTATCCCCCATCCCATACCAGATATTCCCCACCTCATACCAGCTATCCCTTATCTCGTACCAGCTATCCCCCACCTCATACCAGCTATCCCCCACCTCATACCAGCTATCCCTTATCTCGTACCAGCTATCCCCCACCTCATACCAGCTATCCCCCATCCCATCCCAGCTGTCCCCCAGCTCCTACCAGTTATCCCCCATCCCATACCAGATATTCCCCACCTCATACCAGCTATCCCCCATCCCATCCCAGCTATCCCTCATCCCATCCCAGCTGTCCCCCAGCTCCTACCACCTATCCTCCATCCTGCACCAGCTATCCCCTATCCCATACAAGCTATCTCCACCCCGTACCAGTTATCCACATCCCATGCCAGCTATCCCCCACACCATACCAGCTATCCCCCATCCCATACCAGCTATCCCCCATCCCGTACCAGCTATCCCCTATCCCGTACCAGTTATCCCCATCCCATGCCAGCCATCCCTCATCTCCCCTGGTTTCTGCTGGCGGACGCAGCGGCGCCAACGCCGAGTAGGCAGCGCCCCCTGGCGGGCGGCCGCCCTCATGGCGCTTCTCCGAGCCCCGCCGAGTTCGGGGCCGGAGACCGGGAGACCGCGAGGGGCTGAGCACGGCGGGGCGGCCCCGGCGCTGAGGGCGCCGCCGGTACTCTCACTTAATCTTTGATCATTATTATCACGGTGCTGCAGTGCGCCCTCTTGGAGCTTTCACCGAGGGAACGTTAATTTCTGTGATTGTCAATAGCCATGAATAATTCAAGGCGCTGTCGCAGCGGCTGAGGTGCCCGTGATAAGGGTATCGAGAGATCAGAAGAGACTCAAACTTTTCAAAAGTAAAGGGGGAGCTGTTAAACGCCATCCCTGACACGTGCCCTGTATAACTTGTCACCCAGAAAAGTCCTGAAATGCTTAACGCACCCTCTCCTTTCCTGAAATGCAGCTGGAGGATGCAGGGAGCTGGCAGAGAGGTGGGGTTTTTTCCTCCTGTTTTCCCTTTCACGGAGCTGCCACGAGGCAGGAGGGAGTGGGCAGCAGGCCATTTGGTGTAAGCCTTTCATTACAGAGCCGTGGTTTGAAAGGGACCTCGGGAGGTCTAGTGGGCTAATCCAGTGCCCTGCTCAAGGCAGGATCAGCTAAGAGGTAAGAGCAGTCTGTCCAGGGCTTCATCCACTCCCATCTTGAAGTCCTGCAAGGCTGGAGACTGCACAGCCCTGTGGACCACCTGCTGCACTGCTTGCCTGCCTTCACGGTGAAAAGGTGTCACTGATAAAAAGTTTTGTTTCAGACTATAACATTTGCCTCCTGTCCTACCCTGCACCACCAAGAGGAGCCTGGGTGCATCTTCTCAGTGAGCTCCTCGTAGGTATCAGGAGGCTGCTGACTTCACCAGCTGCATAGCTATCTAAAGGTCCCATAAAGCCCCCTTTTCCGCATGCTGAGCAAGCCTCATTCCCTCAGCCTCTCCTCACAGGGCAAGGGCTCCTGTCCCCAACCATTTTCATGTCCTTTGGTGAACTCACTCCAGTTTATCCATGTCCTTCCTACACTGGGGGTCCCAAAACTGGATGTAGTTGGGGTCTAAAAAATGCTGAGTGGAGAGTGATTGTCACTCCTCTCAGCCTTCTGCTACTACAGTCTAGGATGTTGCTGGCCTTTGTAGACACTCCTTGTCTCATGTTGTTATGGTTTGAAGAACCCACAACAATTTATTGTTGTTTAGACAGTTATTCTTTCACCCAATAACCCCTCCCCACCCAGGAAGGGGAATTGGGGGAAAAAAAAAGAAACGCAAGGGTTGAAATATAAACACATTTAATAGAATAAGACTAAATAATTAACATTAATATTACTAAAGAACCAGTGTTGATCCCGATACCAACGTAAAATACACAAGGATTATATTCAGCCAGTTCTGTCCCTAGGAAGCTGTGCACTCCCAGCAGTGGACAGCACATGTGGGATGCTGCGAGCACTACGGCTTCGGGAGGAAGGGAAGAGCTCAGGGGTCCAGCACATGGACAAGGAGTTCTCAGGATCACAGCCATCAAAGAAGAGGAAGAACTCCTCAGCAAACTTTCTAATTTATATTGAATATGACATTCGTGGTATGAAATAATCCTGTTGGCCAGCTGGGGTCAAGTGCCCGGGTCTCGCTCCTCCTCATCCCCACACGTGGCCAGCTCGAAAACACTGAGACCTTGAAAGCCGTATACCATAGCTGGTTATGAAGAAAATATTTTTACACATTCAGACACTAGAGTCTTCTGAAAATGCAGTTTCCCCAAGCATTAGAAGAGACCTCACTGAAAAGTAAAATTACTGAGAGCAATTAATCCTGTGTCACTCAAATCAGGACATATGTCCACCAGTCTCACCGAATCCTTTTCCACAGAGCTGCTCCCTCACCACTGTATTGTTGCACAGGCTTCTTCCTTCCCAGGTGCAGGACTTGGCATTTGTCCCTGTTGAATTTTGTAAGGTTTCTGCTGGCTCATTCCTACACCCTGTGCAGATCCAACTGGATGACAGCTCTACCCTTGAGTATATTGACTGGAACAGGTTTGGAATCACCTGCAAACTTGAGAAGCAAGCAATGCATCACCTCCTGCAGGATGGACAGGCCAGGTCCCAGGACAGACCACTGAGGTACTCCATTTACTACTGGCTGCCAGGTAAAGCATGAATCATTAACTATTACATCTGAGTTTGATCATCCAACCAATTTTTCACCTGTCGTCTACTCATCCAAACTGTGGTATCTCACCTTGGATGTAAGAATATTGTGAGACACAGTGTTAAAAGCCTTGCTAAAGTCAAGCTGCTGTCCATGCATCCATACATCTAGACTTTTTATCATAGAAGGCACTCAGGTCAGTCAGGCAGTTGGTAAACATGCTGACTCTTCCCAGTCACTTTCTTCTCCCAGCTTTCATCATGAATCTTGGGAAGGAGCATGATTCAAAGCCTGGGGCATGGTGGTGTTCCTGTCTAGGCACCAAAACCCATGCAAATGTTTTTATAGTGTTTTTACTTTCTCATTTCAACATCCAGAAAATACTGAGCAGCTCAAAGAGCAGTTTACCACTAATGCCAAAGTTAATTCTTCCTGGAGCTTTCTGTTGTCAGCGTTGGTCAGTGCATAACCGGCTAAGGATGAAATATTACTAGATGTGTATTGCTGAAGGGAAACTCTGGCAGCAAATTGATTTACTCAACATCACACAATGTGTCTGTTGTTAAGGCAGGAGCAGAACTCAGGATGTACTCCCTCCTGGTCACACACTCATCCCCAAAGTCATCACATGACAACTACTGCCAAGAACATAGTCTTCCATTCACACCCGTGAGACAAATAAATACTTCTTCCATCCAGTGACCTCAGCCTGAGGTTTCATTGCATTATAAATATACATTTCCAATTTACAAACAAAAAAGCAACACAATAGGGAAGTGAATTATCTGGATCGCAACAGGCACTTGGCTCTGATAATAAGCACTTACAGGGAACACGAGCTCATTGGGGAATGTTAAAAAACCTAGGATGCCAGACTGAAAAAAAGCAGGTACATAAACTGAAAATAGCAAAGTGGCAAAAAATATTTTTGTTGGAAAGTAAAAATTTCTTATTTGGTGTTTTTATGGGAAATCTCTAAATGTGGGTGATTTTGTTTTGTTTTAAAAAATACTACATTTCAACAGAAATGTAGTTATTCAGCTCTTATTTATGTTGCAAAACTTTCTGTGCAATTTTTAAGTTGAAAATGCAAAAAGCACAGCAGTGTCTTTCTCCTCTTTTTCCCTTTCTCCATCTAAGAAATCAACATTGTCTCTTTGCCAGAAGAGTTCTTAAAGGCACGAAATGGAGAATCTAGGTTTTTCCGTATCTGTGTGGAAGTACACCAGCATAACACGGGGAACCATTCACAGAAGGTGAAAACGGCATTACATGGATTTCCATCCTACCATCAGCTCTGGCTTCTGTATTTCCTTTTCCCTTGGCTTTTCCTTCCTGCAAGGAAGAAGTTAGTTGCAGCAGAAAGCCAAGAATGAGTTTGTGAAACAGCTGTGTGACCCTTCTTATACTGCACGTTGTCTCCAGGAGAGAAAGAAGGTGTTAGTCATGCTGTGCTTATGCACAGTTCTCCCAAATTAGTTTAAAATATACACATGTACATAATGACTAACATATGACAAGGCTATTGCTAATTTCCACATAATAAACAGGCTAAATCCATTGCTCAGTTTTGTTGCTATATCCAGTCAAGTCAGGGTTTTCTTTTTAGTTTTCTTTTTAGTTTTCTTTTGTTCTCTTTGTCCCCCCATCTCTATGTATGAATTGCTCTTTGTGTTGCTTCGATCCAACAGAAAAGAAAGGCAATATAAACCAAGTCCATTATTAACATTTGTGATACTTGTTTTATCAAATTACTGCTTATCCGATTAGAGAGGGGCAGGGCCATTGCGCTGTTAAGCAATGGCAGAGCGATTGCCAACAGGGAGGTGAGCTCCAACAAATTCAAGTGATATCCAAAGGAATACGACAGGCACATCCTTCAGCTACTTGTCTAAGAACAGACCTACAGCCTCCTTGTGTACACATCGCGCTTATGCAGAAATGACACAATCCAGCATGGTGGCTAGGATGCTCCATTTCTAGATTATCTCAGCCCAGATTCTGTCACTGCTCCCCGCACTTAAATCCAGAGTGCCTCGAATTTGGTGGAGTTACACCAGTACAAATCAGGCCGGTATTTGGCTCTTTAGTTCATTACTTATTTACTGGAAGGTACAAAGGGACATTTCTTTATTTTTCAGAACTTCTCAGCAAGGGTATTTGCCTCAGGTAAAAAATCATTATTACGTTTAAGCAGTGCTATCACAAACCCCAGCACATTTAGGAGCTGTCATGGGGCACCGCCTAAGCCGAGAACACCATTGTCCTCTAAACCGAGCAACAAATTGACACTATTAACATTATAAGTCACTACCTTTGTCTGATTATCAAGGTTAACATCTCAGGGTAATTCAGAAGGTGCATCTCTCCTCAGGCGGAGGAAATAAGGAAGAGCTTGGCTGCAACTAGCTATTGCTGTTTGGAAATCAGCACCTGGAGCGATTGGCTTCCCTGAAAGTTGGACTCAAGTCTGCTGGCTGGCTGAATCATACCATTAGTCAGCATGACTTCACGCTCTGTTATCTGGATAAAACACGGGAAAACACCTGTGGCTACGCTAATAAGAGGCATTCTATTACTGCAGGATTTGCTATCTGTTTCTAAATCTAATAGCTTGTTTCCTAACTGAGCGTTTATTTGAATTAATTTGTTTTATTGTACTTTCAGTGTGGTGAGTGCCAAGAGTGATGACGTTAGGTCGGTCTAGGAAATATAAGGTAATGCAATCTTCAGTATACACTAGATTTTTTCCTCAGAATATTCAGAGCCCGCTGAAGTCTCAGCCATTTAAAATAGACCCTCACTCACTTCATGATGACACTGGGCTTGCGTGAATGCTGGTAACACACACAAAAAAAAAAAGTGTTGGTAAATTTTAGCTGGAACCTGTTCACTCACCTTGTCCAAGGAAGTGGAAGGAGGACCCCAAAGTTGCTGGATCACTGTGTAGGGTAAGAAGCAACACGCCATGCCCGAAGACTGGGAACCGTGAATACTATCACTGTGCCACTGAAACAATGGGATGCTTGGAATATAGCGGACAAACTACTATGAAGCTGACTGTAAGATGACGTCTATAAACCACCAAAGGACTAGCAGAGGTGTATGCAGAACACTCATGATATTGTCTGAAGGAGACATGTGATGACACAATATCCTTACGTATATTCCAGGAGATGTTGTATGACATACACAAGCCCATGGGACCTGATGGGATGCACCCACAAGTACCGAAGGAGCTGTCTGGTGTCATTGCAAGGCCACTCTCAATTGTCTTTGAAAGGCTGTGGTGTAGGCAAGGTTCCTGAGGACCAGAAGAAAGCACAGGTCATTCCCATCATCAAGAAGGGCAAGAAAGAGGATCCAGGGAACTGGAACCAATCAGCCTCACTTTGATTATGGGGAATGTGATGAAGATAATCCTGGAAATCATTTCCAAGTATTTTAAGATGGTGCTTGGGAGCAGTCAGTGTGGATTTACAAAAAAGAAGTAATGTCTGACCAACCTGATTGATAGTTTTCCAAGATGACTGTCTCAGAGTATGAGGGGAGAGCAACAGACGTGGTCCCAGACAACCAGCTCTAAGTGGCCTGCTTGAGCAGATGGGTTTGGACAAGATGATCTCCAAAGGTCCCTTCCAGCCTCAGCCATCCTGTGATTCTGTGAAATTGATCTGTGGCATTGTTAAGGGCTACTGTTTGTGTGTGTGCTTGACACAGACACCAAATGAGCAATTAAAATGCACGACAGGAGATAAACAATACAACATGTTCGGAGCATCTGTAAACTAGAGCTGTATTTTGCATTCTGTGGCCCTGACAGCTGGAAAGGTGGACCTCTGCATATGCCATTACCAGCACAGAGAATGATGCTGTTCGTTCTGAGTAAAGGTATGTGAGCAACAGATTTTGAACCGAGTCTCTGATAAAAAGTGCTCTGGAGTCCTGAGCTGCTGAAGAAAGTGAGTCCCAGGGCATTCAATATTAATTCTGACTATTCAAGAAACAGCCTAAAGGAAAGATGGATCCTGAAAAGAAAACCAGTAATCCAAACCTAGTAAAAATATTACCTGTGCTTTTATCCCTAACTTTTTTTTCAATTTGTTTTCTTTATATTCCGTCTTCCCCTTCTTAGGGCAAACTGGCAGCAGAGAGTGACTTGGAAAAAACATGTATGAAGAAATCTGTTGAGAACAACTGAAATCAGGCCCACGGTGATCAAATCCATTGCACTTTGCTGGCTGTTCTCTGGGAAGGGTGACTTTGTTCTGCAGCTCAGCAAAATGGAAGTCTCTGCTCCACCTAATTGCAGGGCACCGATTCTGGGGTGTTACAAATCACTTAGGCTTACTAAAAACAAGAACTCACAGCCACATATTAAGTATGTGCAAGAATACAGAATATTTTTAGACTATTTTTAAGGAAGTACCTCGGATGGGCCTGTGTATGGGAGCACCCAGCCAAACCGGTTTCAGAGCACAGTAGGTGAGATGCAGGGAGTTGTCATCCGACTCAGCTTCATCTCCGCCTTGCCTTGTCTATGCAGAGATAACTTGGGGGGAGCTGCAAAAACGGCTCAGCCCGGGGTTGTCTCAAGATTGCACCACAATAAGAACCGAAACCGAATGGAGCCCTAACTCCCTTAACAAATAAAATGCCCCGAGTCCCATCCCACCACTAGTCCCATGACTTTGAGTGCTAGACATCACAAAATTGGCAACAGAGACTTGGCCATTGCACCACCAGAGGTAAACTTCCCAGATAGATAGTGTAATCCACTCAGGCATAATCCTGTACCCCCACAGAATCAGGAAATATAAACCGCAAGGTTTGAGGAGGAAAATGGGGGGTAATCTTCCAACGATACAGCTGGCCTGTAGGAGATTCATCCCCCCCCTTGTCCAGGACGCTGTACAGGGTAACTTCCCAGGGATTGAGCGACCTTACCTGAGAGAAAGGGTAAGTGATAAAGAAACATACGTATGGTATGTGGCATGCTATTAAGATTGTGATTTGTGCACTCTTTTAAGGTATTAATATCTAGCGCACTTGTGGTTTGTGTTGTTACTTTTCGGGATCACTTGTAGGTTGCAATAGTGTATTCCGCGAATTGCTTTTAAATTGCAGTAGTGTAATCGCCATTGTACACATAGAACTCGCAATAGTGACGTATTGGACCTGGGAGTGAAGTCCAAATAAATTGTTAATTTGAACCTCTCAGTGAAGTCCTTTTTCCCGTTTTGTCACAGCCTGTTTTTCTACATTTGTGTTTGCCCTGTTCCAGTACAGCACTAGCCACTCGGCTAACAGCCATGACATATACGCGGCACTCCTCTTCAGACCAGACAGACCTATTTTGAAAGTGTTGTACGGACCTACTGATGAGAACTGAGAGGAAGGAGAAGCCAATTAAAATGCAATAGATGCCATGTTGGGAATACCATACTTCAAAAATCTATTTGCTTTTGGTTTTACGACTGCATGTTAATTCCGTTAAGTTTTAATGCACACTGGAGTGCTGCGAATGGCAAGTGGCAAAAACCGCTTTGAAACAATTCCTCGCTGTGACACTTTAAGGAGAACATTGCATTAGCAGTTTATTTCAATAATACAAACTTCTGAGAGACTGGAAATTAAGTATTCCAAATGAGCTTTAAATACAGCGTAAGAAGTTTTGGGTTTAATGGACAAAGCCTGTTCCCACTAAATGTACCCTTGTACTGCCAAGAGGGCTCTGAAATAAAATAAAACAAAACCTAGAAGTGGCAAGTTTGAGGCTATTAGTGTCAGAGCCAGACCAGATAACCAATTCTAAACTCAGGTGATCTTGGTATTAAAGAAATCTGTTTGCATCAACTTTTATGTTCCCCTTCACTCTGGAAACCAAAGCTGTTCCCTTGAGAAGCTGCCTGGCTTCTGAGGCGTTTGCTGAAGCACGAGAAATCCTACAGATGACTGCTTGAATCATTTCCAGACAACAAATCTGATCTTGATTAATGTTCAAAGTGCAGGGAAAAAAAAAGAAAATTCATTTCAAGACATCTCAGGGTTAACAACTACAGATTAGTCAAGTCCGTAAGTCGGGAATGAATCAGGCCAAGAAGTGTTTCTTGTAGCGTTTACTTCTTTGGAAAAACCCAGAAGGTATCACTTTTCATTATGAGGTAAACAAACTTTCCTAACAAAGATTTTCATTTAAACTAAAAAGGAGGACACAGAAAATAGGAAACAGCTTTTCACCTTTGAATGTCTGTGACAAATCAGGACAGGCCAATGAAATGACGGTCTCCATCTCTGAATGGTCTCTTTGTCCAAATGACCATTTGCAACAAACAAACCGATCATAACCTTCACTGAGTGTCACACCTGGCACCCCTTACGTGTCCTCTGGGTGCCTTCAGGCATGCAAGTGCCAGTGGACGTCTGGACAACTGAATCGAGCTTCTGGTCCAGGCTGGTCAGACACTGGCTTTTGAGGCCCCGGTGACCTCCACTGCCCACAGAGGAGTTAATAGGGGTACCCGCGTCAGCCCTTACACACACATCAATTTAGGCATTGGTTTCAAACTTATCTCCTCTCAGGGTAGCCACGGTAAGCAACCCGGTTTGTTTCTCCACTTACGATGGCAGCTAAATCAGGCAGAAGGAACACATCACCTTTAAGAAATAAGTGCAGCAGAAAATATAAAAGGTTCTCAAACTCTAAAATGTTTTTGTTCCTCTGTTAATAAAGCTAACTCTGCAGACAGCGAGACTTGTTGATGGGACAGTCTGAGGAACCCTTTCTGCCTGTTGTGTAAACACAAAAAGCCTACACTTGTGCAACAGTTGGTCTCCTTTGACAGCATTGTGTTCTGTTTAAATCTCTTTGCTGCTCGTTCTTTGAGGTGCTTTGGCTAACATTCCCAAATTTATAGCTCTATTTATCCTCAGTCGCTATGTAGCTTAGAAATTGGTAAATATATCAACTAGAGCAACTAAAGCCTAACTCTCCCCTGTCCTAGACCAATGTCTTACAGGCCCACACTCCATGAATGTTGAATTATTTTCTGCACAGTAAGACAGATTCAGCCAGAGGAATGAAGCATGCCCCTACCTGGCCTTATAGCCTTGAGGTACACAGAGAAGTGGTATATGTGAATTGGAACCCTCTTAGATTGTAGAAATCTCTCAACCTTGCAAAGTGTTTTTCACACTGAATTATTGTTCCATGTCTTCTTGAAAAGGACCTAAGAAAAGAAAAAAAGAACCACCACCCACTCTATTTAGGTGGGGTGGCTGTTCTTCTCCTTCCAAAGAATAAGGCCCACAAGCTCTTAACAAAAACAGCTGATTTGAGGATTCCCTATTAGCAGGGAGCGTATGGGATGTTTGGATTGACACCTGCTGCATTAAAAGCACAAAACTGTATGGGGAAACTGTGCTGCCACAGGGCCCATAGGCACGAGGTAGTAGGTGAGATGTTTCGACTCATTACAGATCACTCATTCCCAGTTATACCAACAGGGGCTCCAAGGTGCCACTGCGCGGTTCTGGCTCAGAAGCAGCTGCTCTTTCCCAGCTAGAAGTAAGTAAGTAGTAAGTAAGTAATAAGTAAGAAGCCGCATTTATTTCTCTGCTGCATGTTGAAGTGTTTTAACCAAAACTGCCTGTATGTTTCTTCAGGAAAGGGCAGGGCCATTAACAATGGTTTGCACCCAACATTTCTGTAGCTCTGTCCTGCCATTCCTGCCATGCCATCTTTAGCAGCAGCTCTTGAAAACTGTGAAAGCAGAAATTACATATTTTTACCCTAAAGCTGAAATTAATCCTGAAGCAAAATTTTGCACATGGAGTGATTTCCTCGGGCATAAGACATGTTGGAAACATAAAATACCACACTAAATGTTGATAGTGTTATAAGCTCATTGACATGTGTGCACTGAAAAAGATAAACAGAACAAAAAGTTATTTTTACATGGCTATACTATGAACACCTGACATGTTAATAGCATGACCACCGAGGACCTCAGGGTACTAACAGGCTCTGACTGCTCTAATGACCTCATATTTTTGCAATATCCCTCTGTATCCTCCCTTCCTGTTCCTCCTAGGGATTTAGCCACCTGTGTTCAAGGTCAGATCTGATCTGGCACACCTGCAGAAGCTGGCACAGCTCAGCCGCCCTGCTGGTCACTGTCATCATCTTGGAGCTGTTACCTCAGTTGGCCAAACCAATGAAGCCACCACAGAACCAGCTGACACACCCGGAGGCACCCGAGGGACAGCAGGGGCGTCACTACTTTCACCACTGCTGCCCTCTCTACACCCACTTCTATCCCTATTTCTGCTAAACTCCACTAAAACCAGTACAGTGGGGAGGGTGAAGAAATGTAACATTTTTAGTTCTGTTCAGAAGTAATTACTTCAGGTCGCTCCTCTGCGCTGAAGCTCTCAGATCTTCTTGACTTTACCTGCATTAGGACTCCTGGACTCACACTGAATTCAGCCAGTGGTAAAGTTAAATATTTGTGAGTCTTCAGAAAGATAAATATACTGTCAGAGGCTTCTGATGACTTGTATTTTAATTGCTCAACAAAAATTTGTATTTACTAAGCAGAAAATTATTTCCAATCATAATTACTGTAATAGACCTTTCAAAATTATTAGAAAAATAAAGTTATAAAAATGTATTTTAAGGTTCTGCTACTGTTACTGTTCAAAAAAACCCAGCCAGCATCAGTTAAATGGCTTTATTCTCAAAAAAAACAAATCAGGAATATAAAATATTTTCACACTATTTCTGTTTAAATATTGGTGACTGATTATGCATTTCCTTAAATAAAGTGCTATTTTTACAAATAGGTATTTCATATTTACTTTTACTGCTGCTCTAACTTCTTACTATTGAATAGATAAAGTGTATTTTGGTTAATGAAGAATGCAGCATTACTTTTTTCTTTATATTCCTTCTCATGAAACCATTACATTTTCAATTCGGATTCCTTTATCTGTATCCAGTCAGCACAGGCATATTCAGTTTATTTATTTTTCCATCTAGAAGCTCTCATAACTTGTGGTGGTTCTCATGCCTTCTTCCACACTTTTGCTGTTCTTGACTGTGCCCATGCAGGCCTCCTATGGGTTCTTCATCTACAGGCAGGAGTAGAATGAAAACATGAATCTTATTATACAGTCATTCATTCTTCCTGCGCTTCTGACTTTGTTCTTCAATCCAGACCACTGATGCTTTGAACAATTCATCATTTAGGTTGAATTGTAAAAACAATCACTTCATTATTTTCTTTGATTCTTTGTGGCATTTGAGCTTTAAGCATGTTACTGCAGAAAGTCCTACACAGGTGTAGTTAGGACTAACTTTTCAAATTTTCATTTGTACACGTGGATTTACTCAGCCAGATGACAAACTTCACCATAAGAAAAGAATCTTTTTTTCCAGTAGCTACCTTTTAGGAGAAACAGCTTCTTGTGGTTTTATAGAGCAGCCAGGTGCTGTAAAAAAAGAAGAACAAAAATCTGAAAAGCTGCAACCAGCAAGACTCACGGTTTTAAAGACAGAGTAATTCCACAACTAGTGGAAACAGGCCCATGTTTCCCAATGTCATTGCTATACCAGACTCCCAACAATTTGAACCTGTAATTCATTTTACTCATCTTAAACCCTCTGCTGTAGGGAGAAGGTACGACAAGTCCAAGTCACGTGAAAAGGCCATCTACTGCCACAAACCTTTCCAGTATCTCTCTCTTCTCAATGTGTGCCTTTCCAGCAAGCGATTACCCAAATCCTGTATGATTTTTATCTTCAAGTCTATATTGGCTTTTCTCCTATTTTTACTTCTCACTCTGCAATCTCTCTAAGTCCCTCCTTTGGATAATTTCCATTTGATATTTTTGACTCTGAATCCAACAGTGGAAAGCAAATACACAAATGACTCCCCCCTCTCTTCCAGTTTATTCTGTCACATCTTTTAAAATACCTATATATCTGCAGATTCATATGTGTAAGTATGTATCAATATGCAACATACTATTATACGTAAAGAGAAACTGGAAGACCAGGATTACTGCAGAGAATTATAGACTGAATGGCATCACACTCTGTCCCGGTTTGAAGTAAAACCGAACCAATTTTCTGTTCTGTAACTTTACATCCTAGCTAGGCCTCCTCTAACTCTCTGAAATTAATGGCATATTGTGGAGAAAACTGCTCGTTCTCAGAATGATAAGCCCAATGTTTGTGCTCCATGCCAAGGAATGGTATGCAGAGAGGCCCTTGCTTATACTTATTGCTGTAACAATCAAGGTCAGCCAATTTCGTTATTTGCCCCCTTAGAGGGTCGGAAACGGAAAAAACGTAGAGGGGTCACATCGGTGGGGAGGAGTGGACAGGACAGGTGACCCAAACCTGACCAACTGGGGTATTCCATCCCATCTGCCCCATGCTCAGTATAAAGGCTGAGGGATCAAAGGGTCAACCCCCTTCCTGCGATGGCCGATGTCCAGAGAGGACTCTGTCTGTTCATCTGCCTTTGATCCCGATCCGTGTGTTCCTGACTCCAGAGCTGGAATCCAGTTCCCATTCGTCACTGAGTCCAGTCTGGGACTTCCCCAGTGCCTGCCGGTGACGTGACTGTCATCCTGGGAGCTTGGTACGGTTTTGTATATATTGTATCTATTTCATTATTTTCTTCTTTATTTTTATTTTTAATATTAATTCTTCATTAAAGTAGTTTAGTTCACTCTAAACTTCTGAATCTCCTTTATCTCTTTCTCCTCCTCTCTCCTCTTTTTTGGGGGGGAGAAGGGGGGGGAAGGGCCATCTGTCGGTCCGGTTCTGGTAAATTCGGCCGAAACCACGACACACTCTTTTTTCACCATAGGCACAGTTACTCTTCATTTAACTTCTGTCTGGAGAATATTCAGTTTATTCTTTGGGTAGCTAAATCCTCCCTTTGTTCAACACCCCTGCTAGATATTGGGGTGTTCTCTTTTCTTCCCACCTGTTATAAGAGAAGTGTTACATTTAGGTGGAGCAGCTGGATGTCTATACTAAGTGATGAGGCTCATCTTTTTCTTTCTAACATTTCAATAAACTTCAATAACTTCAATAAACCCTGGTCTAGTGGGAGATGTCCCTGCCCAATGGCAGGGGGATTGGAACTCAATGGTCTTCCAACTCTAACCATTCTATGATTCTATGATTCTGATATTAGAAGGTAAGCTAAGCTAAGCAGTAGTTAGCTTTACCTCCAACAAACCTTTGTTAATTTTTTTTTCATAACGAGGTTAAGAAATGCCCCAAGGGAAGAAGAAGATTGTGTCCTTCGGAGCATAAGCCTTGGATGATCTCTTGCTTCTTTCATGTCATTTTCGTAGAAATGGCAAATTCTGCTACAAGCCTCAGACTCAGACAAGGAAACTCCATGAACGGTTTCCACTTTTTACCACAGATCTAAAATGTAACACTTCCTTATATAGGTATTGCAACTAGCACATGAGATTTTATTTCTACTCTTCTGGAAGAAATCATTTCAGTTGGTTTGCTCTTTTTTTTCAGCATATAATTTCATAGAATTCACATGAACTTTTTTCAGCTTTTTGTTTCTGATTTGGCAAGACCATATTGAGATACAGTTCTCTTTCCTTTGGTGTCATTTTTTTCAATGAGCCTGCAGACCACTGCCAGATCTAGTCAACCTCTTAATTATCCACTTGATGACTGCATCAATCTTGACACTCTTCCCCTGACCCCACAAAAAAACCCCACCTAACAATTAGGCCTGGCAATTGGGCATTCAAAAAGTGTAATTTTCTTTTTTACCAGAATCATGTAAGCAAAAAGTTTACCTCAGACTACAAAAATAAACATATCCTGGGGTGATATAATTTCTTAAATCCAGTTTCCTCAGAAATCTGGACTTCATGCTGCCACTTGCTGTTTCATTGAAGTCGTAGTCCAGACCAAGGAGGAGCGTTTTGTTCCTCAAAGCAATCATCTTGCCTCATGCCTCCACGGGCTGGTCACCTGCTCTGAATTTAAATGGTGAAGCAGCAAGCTAATTCTGTGTTTGTCTGACACAGTTCTCTGGGTTATAAAGAAGCGGTACCTTCCTAGTAGTTTTTCTTGTCAGGGACAGGGTGTTTAGCACACATTAGCAATTTTTCAAGCCATAATTTCTTCCCTTGAAAACTACCTAAGCATCAAAAAAACCCGTAACATTCACTCTTGGAATTAATTAATTTCGGCAGAATTTTCTGAAGGTCACAAATTCATTTCCATTTAAAAAAAGAGACGGAGGCAACACTCTCCATGCAAGTACTGTTCGCCTATTCAGAATACAGACAAAAACTATGGTGCTCCCGAACCTAACAGCTTATGGGCTCAGTAACCACTGAATTATTTATACTGCAATGAGGGTAGTCATCTGCCTTACGCGGTTCAGGCAAGGACTGGAATATGGAGCTCTCAGAGCCTAACCTAGTATCACTGACATGGGGTGGGGAGGATGCAGTCTCAAGTATCCTTCTGACAGAAAACAAATGTATGTCAAAGCCTGTTTTCTGTAAAGCAGAATCAGCTCACTTCCAGCCCCAGGGATGACACAGCAACTGATGTACAAAGGAATCTCTCTCCCAACTGTGAGATTTATTATAATTGAAAGAGTTCATCTGCCAAAACCCAACAAACGCTCAACAACTTTTCTACGAGTTCTTGTACTAAGTATCACAGCGAGTTCAGCAGCAGTGACCTCAGCAGGAAGTGCTCAACCAAAAGCGAGCTGAGGATACAACCCAGCAATTGATTTTGAACTGCCAGAAATACATCAAGAAGAAACTGTAATATCTTCTCTAAAAAAGCCTGTTGTGTGAAATTAGTTATACCATCAAACCTCTGTTTCTGGTGGTCTTGCTTCTACTTTTCCTGCATATCGTTGTCTTCCTTCTCCTGCATTCCTTAGAAGCGTAAATGTAGATAATCACTGCAGTTCTCTTTTCCATTCTAGAAATACTCATCTAGAAGCTTTTTTATTTCTGTTGCCTGCCATCTCATGCCAGGTTTGACAGAGCAGCAACAGCTCCTGACCCAGTGGCAGGAGCAGAGGGGCTGAGCCTCAGCAGTGTGAATTGGGGTATTTTGGGGGGAACTGAAAATAAGGGGGCATTGGAGCTACAGATGGGGAAGGATGTGGAAGCTGTAGACATTTGCAGGCTTGGTGAAGTTAGTCAGCCTACAGACCTCCCACAATTACAAGCGACTTTTCCAGAAAGGAAGGATTCAGTTTCTCTTCCCCTGCTTTTTCATTACTGAGTCTTTGGTATATGCATATATATGCATATATATGCATATACTGGGATTGTATTTCATTATCTTCTTTACACCCCTACAGGCTGGAAACTTCATGAAAACAGAGCTACACTGGCAGCCACTCTTTTAGGTACTGAGCTTTTAAAATTACTCAAAATACTGAGGAAATCACAGTGATAGGTGTGTAAACAGTGATATCAACACAGCTAGAAGAGCAGGACGCTTTTGTTATCCTGTGAGCTGCATCTAGCTTTCTAGAAGGGCAAACCATGAACTTTCTTACTAATGGTGTCCAGACAGGCTCCTAGGAAGAGCTCTAGAGAAACCAGTTGTTGCGGACCATAAAAAAAGCATAAATATTTCACATTCTATTTTTCACATCATAGGAGGCAGCCAGTTACAGATGCCATGACGCCAATCAATGATTAGAGTGTAACAAGCTAGAGAAGTAAGTTCACATCAGAAAAACTAAATGTATTCACCATGGAGAAGCTTCAGAAGGTTCCCATTTCAGAAGCTGCCTTTATGTGGGAGTCCAAGGTCTCAAAAAGCAAATAAAAACAAATTTCTGAGCCAGATGTTCTGGATTAAGCAGCTGAACTGCTGAGTACAGAGCCCAGGTTCTTGTTTACATTGTCACGTAACTGCGAAGTGATAAAAGTGATGCTGATTTTTTTTAATGGTTCAAGAGGAGATCCAGGGAAACACAGCCCAGTGAGATGGCCAGTAATACCAGGCAGATTAGCATGAACTATAACAAAGAATCTGAAATTTTGTGGAAAACAGTCAAAAAGGGATTTGAAGAGTCTTGCCTCACCAACCTACTGGAATTCCTTGAAGGTGTCAACAGTCTTATAGATAAAAGAGATGCACTTGATTTTTAAAAGGCATTTCACAAGGCTCAAGGGTAGTTCTTAAGACAGTAAGGAAGCCACAGATTAAAAAGAAAATTTCTTGTGCGGATAAATTATCGGCTGGGAAGGCAGAGGACAGAAGGTGGGAGTAAACAGTGGGTTTTTTTCCATAGTGGAAAGACTCACCACTGGCATTTCCACAGGGATCTGCACAAGGACTCAGGATATTCAATATACGATTTCAAAAGGTCATGCAGAGTGAGGTGATGAACTTTCGTAAGTTATTCATGTAAATAAAAAGACAGGCAAACAGAAGAACGGCAAAAGGACTTCATGAGATATCAATGCCCAGTCAGTAAGATGGCAGACAAAATTTGATTAAGTATGAAGTAATATGAAGTAAGGCATATGGAAAAAGCAACGTTTGAGTGGTTATATAAAATGGTAGCGTCTGAGCTTGAACTCATTAGATGAGCTGGGTAAGAGAGAATTTTAATTAGTATCAATTCAGTCTTCAGTTATAGCCAGAAAAGCAGAGTACTAGAATTAACTAGGAAAGGGAAAGAGAACTGAAAACAGAGAACACAACTGAAAACCAAACATCACTGTGTCATGTGTAAATCCACAGTACGCCTACATCTTGAATATTCTATTCTAGGCTGGTGTGTCCAGATCTGAAAGGATATGAAAGGTAGAAAAGGAAAAGAGCATCAGAAAAACTACGGTGTAGGGAATGATTAAGCAGCCTGTAAGTCTTCTGTCCGGAAAAAACATGACTGAGGAAGAGTATCACAGGTATCTGTGAAATCATCAGTGGCATGGAGGCAGTGAAGAGGCAACAATTGTCCACTGTATCTTCTGATCCAGTAGGATGAAGTAAAAGAAGTCAGAACATGGCAAGTTCACAGCAAATGAAAGCAAGCAGCTCTTCACAGCAATGTCAAATGAGACTGGATGAAAAAGCTGAACACAACTGTATGGACCTTGGATGTGGCTCAGTCCAGCTGCTCTTATGCTTTAAAACATTACACATTCTTGAAAATTACTTCAAGTTCCAGAGACTGCATAAGGGTCCCACTGCTACTTTTTACAATAAAAAGCAGCTTACCTGGTGCAGAAACTTCTTTTATATACGTGTTCTCTTCCTCTTCCTTTTCTGTTAGAGCTTCTGTTGCTGTTTCACAGTCAAATCTATTTCATGGAGATCTCACAAACAAAACCCCAAAAGATAGATCTCTGATGGCAGCCTCCTTGCAGCATCTTGTCAGCTGGCCAGCAGGAGCAACTGTTGCCTCCATGCTTACAAAAAAGATGTTCTCCCCAACTCTCTGTCACCCTTACCATCTTTTGCTGTCTTCAAGACACTTAAGCTCCCTGGTTAGCAAGTTGCTTGGAGACGCATTACATCTGTATGCTTCTTCAGTTCTCGCGCAATTCCAGTTCATTGCACCATGTTACCAAATCCCAAATAGCAGCTTCTGCTCACTTAGTAGTACCTACAGAAGAGGCTCTTCAAGTCTGGGATGTTATCAAGAGACATCCAGAAATTCTCACATATGATTACTACTCTGCGAATGGGAAGTAAACTGCACAATGCATACAGTGACACCTGATAGTGGCTTTCAGCCAAGCAGACTATACAGAATATAGAAAGTAGCCTACACTGACAAACTACCCCAGCAAGGCCCAGCTTTCCCCAACACAACAGTAGGACAACACCCGCTATCAAGTATCTAGTGATATTCAGCTGACTGAGATTGGAACCACTGGGACTAGCTCATTATTAAGGCCTCCAAAAGCACACAATACCTGAAATATTATTTAACATAACTACTAAACAAATTGTATGATTTTGTGAGTGGATGCAAGCAGGAAAACAAGCAACTGAAGAGGCACTTTAGCATGGTGAATTTCTTGAGGCCATGCAATGGCTTTCATGTTCCTCCTAAAACATGGATCCAGAAATACACATATGAATAAGTTTTTCCACATTTCTTAACCTTGAGTAACAGATGCATATATGTGCCTTTCGCCCAGGTGCCTGGCAGGACAGAGATTTGCAACTTTTATATCTAGGGGTGACTGCAGTAAATGTATTCTTTGTTACAGGTCAGCAACACCTTTCTGTCCATTTTGATTATAGATAGTACATTTTAAAAGACAGTTTCTCCAGCAATGGCTAGCAGTTAACACTCCAAAGAAACCAGCTATAGACAATCATATAAAAATATTACCTACACAAAATAACTAAATGCATACATACATGCTATCAAACCCCAAACAGCAGTTATATTAACATAATTAACATAGCTATCCAAACTAGTATACTAAATTGTAAACCTTGAATATATTTAATCTACTTAATCACACTAAAGAAAATTGTCTTCTATAAAAAGCATGCAAAAGTAACTTAGGTATCATACAGAAACACACCTCCCACTGCTGCTATATATACGCACACTATATACAGTATACTGTATACCATAGTTTGCTATACTTACATCCATTTTCTGTGTTTAGTAATGCATAACAAAAATCGTATGCTTATTTCAAACAGTACTGAAGAGTGTATAAAAATCTTACAGATATCTCTACCTTTTTACCTTGAAATCTTCTCTTCAGTCTCAGCAAAATACACTGACACGCATCAACCATTAGCCCAGAAAGCAGTTAACTGGCTTGTTTGTCACATTCTTTCTTCCAGACAATATTAATACAAAGTATCCACACATTGTTCTATTAGTTTCAGGTGCTACTTACACTGGGAATGACCTGGAGGTCGTGTGTTACTAACACTACTCTCAAAGGAAGAGTGGAAGTTGTGTATAGTTTCTTGTAAAATCTGTCTCTCTCGTCCCTGTAAAAGCACAATAAATTAAAATAAGGTATTCTTAAATTTCTGTTAAAAATAAATGAATTTATTAAGAGTTCACAAAAAAAAGTGTAAATACATGTGTCTATACCTAGAGAGTCACAGTGTACTGCTAGGAATAATAACAAGTCCTTATCTCCCAGATTCGTGTAAAACCTTGTAGTAATCTTTTCATGTAATTACCAGGCAGCAACAGAAACATTTTCATGATTTTCTTCACAGCTTTATAGCATGGAGCATCATCCACCTTCCCTAATTTTTAGCCTTATCATTTGCTGCTGTTGATCTTCACTTGGTGAAATTATGTTTTGTTTAGCTGAGCTTCCAGTATCAGAGAATAGACCTCAAAACCGCAAAAGCAGCTGAGAAGTCTCAACAGGCCTAAATACAGAGATGCTCCAGTCCATAATCTCTCTGACAAGAGCACTCCTTACTGCATGCCATTCTTCACAAATTTGTTTATGTCAATATAAAGTTAAAAGACAACAAAAGTGTAAGGAATGAGAGAAGTGCTATTTATCTAATCACAGAGAAATCAAAAACTGTTAGGCAAAACAAAGGAGACCTTTCTTTTGACATTATATTCTCCAGCTGGACTATAGTGGCCAGGTGATTCTTTTTAGCAACACTGAAATCAATATTCAGTAACTGCAATATTGCCTATATTTATGTTAACAGTAGCTTCTGATGGAAATTTCCAACAGTCTGTAAAAGAACTGTACAGTAACTGAACTAGGAAAGGGTTAATGAAAGAGAACAAACAAGGACTACCACAAAGGAAGATATTTTCACTAATCAAATACATTAAATGTTTTGTTTGGAAAACATTCATTTGAGTTTTTTTAACTAACAGCTGCAACTTGAATTTTGAAATGTATGTTGAATTAACAATATAAGCAAACCTTGAATTAATTTACTCAGTACTTCAAAATGTACCTTTCCTGCATTCAGTTCAGAAATAGCTGCCAAAATTTGCTGCCTTGATCCATCAGTTTTAATACCCAGCTCTTTCAGATCACCATCAGTAAGTGTAAGGAAGGCTTCCATATCCACCTGCATATGAAAAAAATAAAAGAAAAAAGACAAATTTACCTAGGCAAAGATTCACTATTACAGGTTAAAAGTGGCAGGTTTTTTTAATTGTATAGACTTTCTGTAAATATTATGCACAGAAATCTTTTGAATCAATTACCAGCACCAAATGGTACCCACTTTACTACTTGTTTGTCAGGTTTTAAATCTGCTGTTAATAACTCAATTCTGATAGTATATTTAAAATGTTAATGGATTATTTTTTTTTTTCAGACAAGCTCTATCAATACAATATATATGCTGTCCACAAAAATTGCTCTACTTAGAGTAGCACCTAGTCGAATAAGCCCAAGATTTCTCTCTTTTCTCTCCTCCTCCATCCCTCCAAGCATTCTTGGAATTTTAGAATATAGTGTGTACTTTTCCAGTGTCTCCTGAGGAAAACCTAGGGTTTGCTCGTATATCAGGTTTTTATTATATCAACACATCCATAAGGCTCTGATACAAACAAACATCTAAAACTTTTCATATTGATAGAACCTTCACACACAGAGAATATTCATTTCTACAAAATGCTCCATTGCCTATCACGTAGGAGAACAATAAGCCCAGTATATTGTGATGCCACTAAAAAAATCTGTTTGTGGTGCTGAATCCTGAGCTCTGAAGCAATGTCAATTTATTGTATGTCCATTCACTACCCCTCTGCCTTTCGATAAACAAACACACAATTATTGCTCACATCTGATAATTTTTTAAACATTGTAATGAATTAATTTTACTTCTTTTCAGAGATTTTTCCTTTCATTGCTTCCTTCAGGCAAGTCACTGTCACAGCCTTCATCTACAGTGATGCCTAGGTTCCCCAATTTAATTCTCCTGTTGCTTATTCATAGTGGATAAAGAAGAGAAAGCAGCCATCTCACTGACTCACACCCTGCTGTTCTCCATCTGCAAACGAGGTTCCAGCAGTGATTCCAGGGATGATACAGTATATCCTATAAGCTGCTTAACCACACTGGATATACACATACATAGAAAAGCAGAGTTTAAAAACAGAAAGAAAAAAAAAAAAAGAACTGAAGCACCTATCTGCATCATAACGGTAGGTTCAGTGTAAAAAGCACTGATATGTCAGTATCCTAGAAAATGCCAGGAATACCACTTGGTCCAAGTTTCAAGGTCCTCTCTGCAACCAGAAATAGCTGTAAAACTAAATGTGAGATTCTGGATCACAATTCTGATGCAATGTGTGCCACACACCCTACTTCTTCTAAAACAGTACAAAATAGATCTTTTGAAAAAGACATACCTCTTGTTCCTCAAAAATAGGCTGATATTTCTCAAGTGACAATTTTTTAAGGATGCCAGTCAGCTCATCTGTAATAATAGAAAAGAAAAAGAAAACAAAAAAAACCCCCATGGATCAGGAAAGATTGTAGTGTTCTCTGCATTGTTAACTGCTGAAAATATATATTAAAACATATATTCCATGCAATGATATATGATAATAAAAACCCAATCACATTTATTCTGCAACAGAAATTAAAATATTGGCTTATTGTGCCCTCACCTACTTCTGTATACTGCAATTCCATCTAATCTTACCTTGCTAGGATAAAACCTTTCTGTTGTATCGCTCTTTCTTCTTCATTAAAAGGATCTTAGAAAAACCAAACCACTAAGGACAACTTAGGCATTTCAATGCCTAAAACACAGGTGCTTGGTCCCAGATGGCTGACCCAGATCATGCAGGTTAGACAGCAAAACTCCTCAAGCAGGCAATGAACTGAATGGCACATTTCCATGTCATGATCCAGGACAGCAAAGTGTAGAGCAAGCAACCACCCAGTTGCTCATTCAAAACAGTGACACAACAAGGGCATATCTTCTATTGGGTTTGCATGGCAAGGTTTTGGTAGCGGGGGGGCCTACAGGGGTGGCTTTTGTGAGAAGTTGCCCAAAGCTCTCCCTGTGTCCAATATGGCCAATGCCAGCCGGCTCCAAGATGAACCCATCGCTAGCCAAGGCCGAACTCATCAGCAACAGTGGTAGCACCCCTGGGATAACATATTTAAGAAGGGGAGGAAAAAAGCCCAACCCAACAGCAGCCAGAAGAGAGGAGGGAGATTATGTAAGAGAAACAATTCTGCAGACGCCAGAATATACTTTGCTTTTATTTATTTCACTTATTTGTGAAATATATATATTTCACTATTTGTATTTTGACTATCCCTTTTTCTTTCATCATCAGTAGAAAAGGTAAAGAGAATCTCACTGTCTGAGCTTCTAAAAAGAAACCAAGTATCTTGAGATGGACACACTTTGCACCACTCTGGAAGCCTCCTTCTTTACACAGAACAGCTCACAGAAAACTGAAATGAAAAATTCTAGTTGAGTCTTATTTTCTGCTAGGGTTTTGGTTTTTTACCTCAAGGCCAATTAAACAAAAGTTTCATTAGAAACCCTTAGATATATCATTAACCTTTTTCTCGTTTAGGTTGTTAGGTAGCCTTCTCATTTTTTATCACACTGGTGTGCTTAAAATATAGGTTGTGATATGGGAAGAAACTTTCAGGGTCTCTGAGCCCAGCGCATCGCTGTCATAAACAACAGTAACATCTAACACTTTTCACAGAGACAATACTGTCAGCTGCAGGCCTTTCATGTTTTGTTTTCCTCTTTCCTTCTTCCAGTTCCTTTATCATACATTAAGTTTGAACAAAACCAGAAACTTCTCAGTTTTACAGCTCTGGTGTAACATATTATTTCTCCTTTCCTTTTTCACTAAATCTTTCTTTTGCTCTACTCATATCTTGTCTCCTTACCTACATCCCTGGAGAAAGCAAAGGTTCTCAGAGCTCTTACTACTTCTGCCACATTACTCCTATTTAGCACCTCTTTTGTACTACTCTGTAGTAGTAGGGTAAGATTACCTTTTTCCAAGTTTTCAGAGCCTCCTTTTACTCTCACGTGGTTTCGTCTTTCATGATTCTCTACATCACTGGTTCTCAGAATAGGGACAAGCTGTTGATGGTCCACCAAGTGGTTGCCTAAAAAGAAACCACGCACACCTCTGAACGCTGCTGCCTACTGTTCCTTCACAGTAATATTCAATGCAAACCAGTTTTCTAATTCATTTATGTTTACTTGAAAGAAAAAGAAAAGTTAGCATTGCAGGCCTTCTGTACTTATTTTTCCAATTACTGATGGGCCTGTGAGCATTTATACTGCTGTTGCTGAATCAACTCACAGTAAGAGAAGCCCTTGAATTAAAGGACCACTTAACCACAACCACAATGAACCCAGAACTACTTTGGCTTCTGAAAACCTATCCCTCTGCTACAGAGGAAACTTGCTGTATCATGGCACTAGTGGTGCAGTCAGAAAGGTCACCTTCTCCAGGTGAGAATCTAACAGCTGAAAGCTTGGGGAATTCCCTTGTTAGCCAACAGAGAGTTCTCTTCCCTTTATATATTTCTACACCGACAACTCTTATGTTATCAAGTCATCATTATAAAATGGCATTAACTAAAATGTGAAGGGATTTTCTCCAGCAGTCAGTACAATATGTGGCAGCTGAGCCACAATAGGAGGACAGAAAGCAGGTGAATCTCTTTAGTGTCAAATGCAAGTACAATGTCAATGGACAAAGTCAGCATAAATGAAAACAAAACCAAATTAATACAGACACTTTCAAAAAAACCAAAAATAGTACAAAATGCCTCTTGTAGAAACCAGATAAAAGGTACCTCCATCTCTTATTTAAAAGATTGAGTCGTTATTTTTTTCACTTTTTTCGAGATGTTTAAGAAGGAAAAGTAATTGTTATCCTGTTTCCAATGCAGTAGTATTACTATTTTAAATAAAGTGTTGCAATTTAGACCTAAATGTTCAACTTAAAAGGCAGCACTCTTCTTGGAAAAATACTAACATTATTATGCTTTCTGATAACTTAAAGTTAGAAATAAGGCTAAAATAAGGCTACTTTTGCAATTTAAAAAAATAAATGCAATACAGCTCTTAAAAATCAATTGCATGAAGCTATGGCTTGCTAGGAATCAAAATTGTATCTCTGTAGTGATGTGCTTCACTGCATTTATTAAGAAAAAAAAAAAATCACTTCAAATGTGGAGAAAGCACATTTGTTACCCTCAGCAAACAGTAAAAAACAGGATTTAAGTCAGAAAGGGGGGAAGGAAAGAGGCCACATAAGCATGCTCTATGCTAGCTTTGAGATGGTACCAAACTCCCTCTAAATGGAAGGGATCGCAGCTTTTGGGAGAGAAATAGCCAGTTACTGCAGGAATGCCAATCTCACAGTAAGAAAGACCTAAAAAAAGTTCTCACTCTCATGCAGATATACACTAATCCAGTACAGTTATAGCTTTAAACACTTTGTGCTCCTGATGAATGAATTTCCTATAATTACAGTGACCTACTCACCATCTTCTGTAACAGTACCGCTGCTGGAACCATTGCTCTTGGCCTGTCTGTGAGAAGAGGAGAGAGAGGACTCTGCGTTGTGAACCTTGGGAGATGGGGAGGGTGATGGGGAAGGTGTGAGAGTTGGTGATGTGCTTTTAGACGTAGATGAAGTCCCAGATGGAGGTCTTTTGTTCATCTCCAGTTTTTGCTGTAGTTAATGATACAATCATTTCAGTTAAAGAAAACCCAGTGTGTTTACCTATATATGATGCTTCAATATTACTTAAGTTGCATATCATTTCTGCAGAGCATGTAGTCACAACCAGAAGTTTCTGCTTGATTCACATTGAAATAATTGGAGCAATACTGATGTATCCCAGGTGAAAGTCCATCCCCTCAAACTCATCAAGAAAAATACTTCTATTAAGGCTGTAATTTTGGGGTAAGAAAATTATTTCTATGAAGTAATACTATATACAAACACTACAATTATTCTTTTTATAAAAACTGAAATTAATTTGACTCAAAAAAGGCCTTTTTCATTCATGGATTTAATTAAATAAATAAAGCCTCAATTAAAGGTTTTCAAAGTACATCAGATGCTAACTTAAAGTAGCACTTCATCCTGGATTAACCAGAAACATGTAGTAAGCATAAACTAAGTTTCAGGTGCATTTAAACCCCTTGCTGCACTGGAATGAAAGTTTCCAGTCTACCCTTAAACTTGTTATTAACTAACATGAATCAAATTATTCAAATTCATTAAATATTTTTCAAATATTTTAGACATTTGGAGGCATCGAAAAGATGAAAACAGACAAATTAAAATGAGGAACAAGAATATATATGTATGTATATCAGTCTTTTCCAAAATAAGCTAATGTGCCTCATATCCTGAACTCGTCAGTATATGTTTCGCTTCATACATTTCCATGTTTGCTTTATATGACCTAAAAAGAAGTTTTAGGTGATTTTTCTCCTGGATTCCTGAATTGAGAGTTTAACTTAAAATATCTTTTGTCAGTCAGGCAGCTACAAGAAAAACATAAGGAAAATGTTGATCTGGGTAACAAGACAAGAAGGGAGAATGACAGTGGTTCATGGTTCCTGCCTCTCTACAATTAATTAATGCTTCTGAGCTATGGCATAAATGAAATTTTTCCAGTAAATGGAAGAGATCGTATTCAAAAGATAAAACTGATTTGAGTGGTAAGTTTCTTCCATTACTCTATCCTATGCCAGAATGTACCAACTCCTTAGCCCTGCACTGAATTGCCTAGAAGTAATGTA
Organism: Numenius arquata; assembly: GCF_964106895.1. Taxonomy (NCBI): domain Eukaryota; kingdom Metazoa; phylum Chordata; class Aves; order Charadriiformes; family Scolopacidae; genus Numenius; species Numenius arquata. Next base: position 35,766,941 of record NC_133579.1, on the reverse strand, counting down.
ACATGATAGAAATTTGAGAGGTGTCTGAAGAGCGTACTGAACTAATTTCAATTTTTTGACCCAAATTTCCCTGTATTCTGTTACTGGCTGTCTGTGTTTCAGAATGGTCTTCCCTCTCTATTGCACTGTCTGCATTTATTTAAATTACATCACCCTGTAAATTGTTACTCAGTTTTCCTTTTCTTTTCTTTAAGGCTTGTACAATCCCAGCCCTCATGGATAACTTTTGCAAAAACGACCAGTGTAACATCGCTGCATTTTTAGATCAGCTATTTCCAAGCTTATACAGCATGATCCTACTGGGAGAGCACAAGCAATTCCACAATGGATACAGACATTAAATTTTCAGCATTTATGTTGTTGATTTTAACAAGAAAGTAGGCTGTTTAAGCTTTTGCAGCCAGTGTGGATCCATGTGATTGTGGACTCCCAACACTGATGTCCCAAAAATCATGTCAGACACGCGATACATGAACATCTACAGTAAGATCCAAACTGATGACATGTATTGTTATTAGTGGATAAAATGAAATTACCTAGACATCTAAGCAAAGATCAGTGGAATAGCTGTTGCCTTTCCAACATCCCGGAATCATTTTCATTTAAAAAAATCTTTTTAACTGTATGATGAAATGCCTTCCCAGAAGATGATCTGCAGGGCATTGCACCCCACTAGTTCTTTATCCCCTAACGTCTTCCACTGTGAGTACGAATAATAGGTAAACTTCTTAGCGGCAGCATTGTTGTAACAACAGGCCCCAAGATCTGCAGCTCAAAGCTCACAGGCACAAGTATTATCTCTTAATAGGCTAATATAACTGAAGAAAAAATAAGATTTTTTGGGGCACATAAGAAGCTCTTCTGAAATTATTTCCAAGATAAAATCCAGCTGAGGGGAACTGCAGAGAGTTTAATTAGATATATATTGGTCAGATCACCCCTTAAAAAAAATAGCATTTGGTAGCTGTTCAGTAGAAGAGACTTTAATGAGGAAAGAGGATAATACAGTGGTTTTGTCTACAGGAAAGAAAGAGACAGATCATTTATAACCCAGGGAGCAGTTATGTGGGATAGAAAGGGAGGAAAGATTATCATGTACCAAAGAATCAATATGAGTCCATAGCTTTTGGGGGTCCAGCAGAGTTTAAAAAATTTTAGCTTCCAATCTCATCTTTGGAAAGCAACAAGTAGTCCCTTCAGCATCAGGATCAGAAACAAAGTTACTATTCATGGAAACTGTTTTGGCATTGGTAGTTGCACACTTTTTTTTTCTTTCCTGATTTTTGTCCTCCAGAAATTTCAATTAAATTACAGAACAACTTTGTAACTTCATTTATCATTGATATTTACTGATTAAATATATATATTGCTTACTGTTGTCATATAAGACATCACAGACTGACACAGCAAATGTAATAATTTTATACGCTGGCCTTCTTTGTTTCCTTGGGCAAAACTTCAAGAAGAATTTCATGAGAAGATGCAAAGATAACAAAACAAAGCAAAACGAGCTGTTTGGAGATTACACAAGCAAAAAGTTGAGAAATTTTGCTCTTGGTCATGTATTCTAACATTTTCAGAATACCAGGCATTAGACATAAAACCCCAAATTATCTGCTTTCTTTCGCTTGCTCTCTGAAATGCAATGTTTCCCTGTGTGAATAAACCCACACATTTCACAATAAAGTATCACATCTTCTGTTATGATGCTGCTTTCTAACTTGTGTCTCTGCAGATTCTGAAGATTTAAAATCTTAATCCTTAAAAATTTTGTACAAAGCAGTTGTTAACTTCAAAGTACATGCACAAAAATGGGCAGATCACGAGGGTAAAGGAAAGACATTGAGGTGCTGGAGAGAGAAGGGCAACAAAGCTGGTGAGGGGTTTGGAGAACAAGTCTTATGAGGAGCAGCTGAGGGAACTGGGGTTGTTTAGCCTGGAGAAAAGGAGACTGAGGGGAGACCTTATTGCTCTCTATAACTACCTGGTTGTAGAGAGTTGGGGCTTGGTCCATTCTCCCAAGTACCAAGCCACAGGAGAAGAGGAAATGACCTCAAGTTGCACCAGGGGAGGTTTACATTGGATATTTGGAAAAATTTCTACACCGAAAGGGTTATCAAACATTGGAACAGGCTACCCCAGGGAAGCGGTGGAGACACCATCCCTAGAGGTATTTAAAAGTCAGGTAGACGCGGTGCTTAGGGACATGTTTTAGTGGTGGTTTTGTCAGTGTTAGGTTAATGGCTGGACTCCATGATCTGAGAGGTGCCTTCCAACCCAGACAATGCTGATTCTATGAGTGTTGTGGTGGGCAGATCCTGGTACAAAATATCACATGTCCTGCACTCAGGTTGTGCCTTTGGAGAGAACCTAGCCATACCACTTCAGAGTGAAGCCCAGGAATAACTAGCATAAAACACTGGACTCAATCATGGCCATAGAAAGTAATAATGAGAAACCAAAATAACAGTGCAGATCTACCATAAGATCAAGGATTACATTTACTGTTTTGAAAATAGACTGAAATTAATAATAAAGCAAAATCACATTTTATTATTAGGTCCAATCTTTTGTAGACTTGTAATTAAAAGGAAGGTTTGTGGAGCTGAAAAGTTTCCACTACCATAGCAGGTGTTCATTCATTTTCAGCTACGCAATGTCATGCAGTTATATTTATCAACCACCAATAACTGAGACATGACCTATTAAAATTAGCCAGTTTGGAAATACAAAAATCAACATTTCTCTTTACCTTTACAACATGTCCGTTGCCAACAATTTGAGCACATTGCAAATCAGACAGAGTGGATGAAGGAGCTGACTGGACTGGACTATGCTGTTGGCTGGGTTTCTGTTCAGGTAAGCCTGCTGCTTTTCTTCTTTGGGCTGCAATCTGAGACAAAACATTATCTGCACTGCCACCTAAGAAAAAAATAAAATAAAAACAGACTCAAGGAAAACATAATTTAAAAATATTTGTTAATTCTCAATGCACCTCTCCACCGTTCACTTTCTTATAAAAACTGACTGGATGTAATAAAAGAGAGAATTGTAAGGTTCAGACCTGTTCAGCAGTTTTCAGGAAAGGGAATAAAAATGAACCACAGGAGAAGAGAGAAGCCAACCTTGTCTATACACACACAGAGCCGACTTTCATACTCTTTGGACGTAGGTTTCACGAGCTGATTCACCATACTGTGCTCACAGCTGCCAGATACAATGCTTGCAGCTTTGTTTTTAATTGAATACTGATTTTCATTTTGACCAAAAAGCAAGCAACATGAGTAAGAGAAAAAGACAGCTCCATGAAATGTATGCTGCAATGAACAAGCATCCACCTGATCCATCGTGGGTGGACTCCATAAAATCAACATGTTTTTTCTGAGACAGCAGCTAACCTATGAGAATTCTATAACACATGTAAGGCTTTTGTTCCCTTGTGTAGGTGTCCAAAGTCCAATCCTGTTCCAACAAAATTTATGGAAGTTTTGCTTATACAAGAATAGAAGCACTCATAAGAGGTTTAGTATCTTCTACCATCATCACAAACACTAATTTTTTAGCTGAACCAGATACAAACGACTTTCTTACTAAAAATAAAAGCAGTATGATACCTGATCTGTTATGCAGCTCTCCTCCATGTCTGTTAATTCCTGCAATGTTATTGGATCCACCAGAAGAATGGGGGGAGTGGTTGAAGTTGTTGGAATTTGAAGGAGATGCAGGTCTTCTTGCAAATGTTGGTAATTTGACTGGTCTAGTACCTTTGCTAACAGATGTCTGGAAAACAAAAATTATTTTCATCTTTCTTATTTGAGCAAAACAAAGATCAAACTTCAACTGCTATTTTATTTATCTTAAGTTCTGAAATTTCCACTGAAGAACAACAGTAGTATTTTTGTACACATTTTGTTTGCTTACTATATCAGAGTTCCCACTGCTGTTAAAATCATGCTTGATTGCTCTCTGCGGCCAGGCAGTTCGCATCTGTTCAGCTTTGCCATCTTTGCTGAGTCGCGTTCGGTCAGAATTCCAAAGCTCAAAACTTGAGGGTGGTAAGAAAGGGGGTATCACTGCTTTCAGTTTATCGCTGGGCAGCCTGGTAAATGGAGCACTACTTCTCAACTGAGAGAGGGAAACAAAGAAAGGGAAAACGAGAAGACACTCTTCTTAAGAAAGATTACTGGGAGTTGATGATGTAGTTTCATAATTCTAAGTTAAATAAAAAGATGGAAAAAAATGCATTTTTAAAAAAAATAAGACAGAAACAAGATACAAAAGTAGTATTTGTGAAGTGCATAGTAACAGAGAATATAATGCACATTGTGGCACCCGTCAGTACACTCGTTCATTTAATATAACGCATTAGTTCATTACATGGCAGAAACCGTCTCTTCCTTCATAGGGCTAAATCTTACTTGAAATTGACTTTAACAGGAACGTTAAAAATTAATTTCTAAAGAAATAACAAGGTAGTCCTCCCTGTACTCCCAGACAGGACACCTGGAAACAGTGACAACTGCCTGCTCCTGTTGTATATGTTCTCCAGAAACAGAACAGAATGGCACAACTGATTTGGCTCTCTGGAGTTCTGTCAGTGAGTCACATCAGAAGTTACTTAATCTTCTTAAAAAAGAACACAAAGGATAATCAGACAAATTTAATGGTATCTCCAGGGAGTAAACTGTAGGGCAAGTTAAACCTACAGCATAACAAAAGAAGAAATAGAATACTACAAATAAACATCCCAAACTAAGTATTTCATTGATGCCTCTACTAGTAATTTCTCACTTTCATATTGTACCGTGTGCTATCCATGTTTTCCTCACAGCACACTTCTTGTCAGCAACTAGTCAGCTCTTCCAGCTGTTTTACTAATTCATTGCTGATCATACAAAGGTATGGATAAGTCTCGAAAAAAGTCAGTACTTGTGGACAGCTTCCATACCGTACTTCTTGTAGTACTTCCTAGCCTAAGAACTACTGATGCATCACAGCGTGTCAGTTCCTGCCTTGTGACTATAAAGAAATGACAGCTCTCTTTCTAACGGTGACTTGGATAGGAGGGAAAAGAAAAATATGAGAGCTGCATGATCTTCCAAATTGGGCTGAACATACCAAGAACACTACGACATACCATGGTTGTCAATAATTCATCATCCCTTCCTCCTTTTGCAGTGTTTACACCTGAAAAATACATAAATGATCTTTTATTGTTTACACACTCCTACTTTTGTTCTCAAGGACAGCTTACTGTTTTCAAACATTCAACATCTTTACCCTCAGTAAGCACACAGAACCAAGATCTCCAGTGACACTGTCAAGTACCTAAATTAAAGTTAAGATTTTTGGTTTACTTCACATCACAAACTGGGCTGGGGTGGGGTGGGTTTGGATGAAGAACTACGATTTCAGCAGATGTGCTTTATGATTTGGTTTTTTGCAATCCCTCTTTCTTCTCAGAATTATTTATTTGTTTAAATAAATTTGTTTTCATTACATAATTAGTTTATCGATGATACTAACAACTTTTGAGTGACCTGTCTCTACTGTCCAATTTAATGGGGCTTGCTACAGAACAATAACATTATTATATTAGCATTTTCCTGCTTAAATGATGCTGCACTGAGCATTCAGCACAATCAACAGTCAGGAGTACAAACATCTCTCTATATAGTACAAATACATTACAGGTCTTTTCAGTTATATCAAGCGAAATAAAAACTAAATCAACAAACTAGAAATAGCATCATCTTGACTATCACACAGAGCTCACTTCCCACAAGACAACTCTGGCTTTACCACTAGTTTTGTTATTTGTGATCCAAGCTGTAGCAGCATCAAGGTTTCCAGAGGTGTCCATATCACTCTGTGAAACTGCTTTTATGGTGGAATTTAATGACGGTTCAGGCTCATCAGGAAAAGGCACAAACTGATTGGAAGGAAACCCATGGCGCAATGTCTGAGTCAACTTCAGCTTGCGGAATCGATTGGACATCCTGCTCCACCAGGACTAGATTGATAAGAAGACACAACAATTTAGTTCCAACTAAAAAAAAAAAAAAGGAGAAGAAATGTACAATTAAGTAATCCTTACAGCTGTGATAAATCTGTCAAGATAAACTACAAATGCAATCTTAAAGTGGTTTGCAATTACCAACAGAATCCTTCACCATAATTTGCATGCATAAAACTAATCTCTTTCCTTATTTTTCATCTGGCAAATGCCTTACAATATTTTTCCACACTATCTGGAAAGACAAGGAAGATAAAAGTATTAGGGCAATTTGAATAGGAAATTTTTACAGCCACATGGCAAATATTTCATCTTCCCATTAACTTCCAATTTCACCATCCATTCTTACACTCTCTGGCATCAATGAATTGGCATGAATATTTTCTCCTTTTTAGAGACGTGCATTGAAGTTTATCCGATCTGCATGAAAGCCTCTCCTTAAGATTTTCAAAATCAGTGGCAAACTGGAAGAGTTCTGACAGCATTTCTGTCAAACTAAAGATCCACAATCCATACAGTGCTGCTCTACAGAGAACTTAAGCCCTGCCAGACTGGAAAGACTATAAACTGAAGAAGAGCAAGGCAAGGAAATACCAGCTGTGAAAACAACACAAACCTTAGGACTACTGCACCTATAACCTCCATCCATACACGTATCACATATGTGGAGACTGTTACACAAGAGGACCATCTCCGCTCAAAGGAAAACTTATCCAAATATTTACAGACATACATTTTTACAGGCAGACAGCACAATATGCTTCAAGCATTTACCAGGCCATTTCTCTAGACTATCCAAGACCTGTAAGATATATTAAGAAGACCTATGCAATCTGTATTAAACATTATGTGGCTTGTAGGTACAAGTCACATTATAAATATTGTCTGATTATTTCTTAGTAAAGCTTCTTCATCCCTTTCTGGAACACTTTTTTAGAAAATTATTAATGAAGTCATGTAAAAGTGATGATACTTCAACAAGGCAGCTTTATGTGATATCCAATCCAGATAACATGCTATCCTAGTTTCCTCTTTATTCTTAGCCATTCCTTCTCATCATATATATTCCCCTCTCTCCTTGGCATTTGACATTTTTCAACTGCTTACTCATATGTCTTCCAAACCATCCATACAGTAGAACTAAGTAATATAAACTGTAAACTTATTCCCTGTAAATCAATCCTTCCAGCAGATGATCATTAAAAAGATTTTAAATCTGTACAGAGCATTAGTAATGGACAGAGTTCTCAGACCTTTGTATCTCTTTGGAGCCATAACTAATAAAGATTTAGGTTACTTTCAGCAACAAAGTCCTGACGGAAAAAGGCAAGAGAGACAAATAGTTCTGAGAAAGCAATAAAAACCACACAGTTCACCATTTATTCACCTTCCAAAAGGAATTGAAAGGGCAAAAAAAAATCCATCTAGTTTTAACACAGAGTACAATGAGCTTACAAAAGAGACTGCTTCCACAATGTGGTTGGTTTGTTACAGAAGCAAGCCAGCTTCAGTGGCATCACTTTTAAGTTTCCATCATCTTTGTTACTCTTCTTCACAGTGCTTCTGCTTCGTTAACACATGCTCACACCACAAACTAACCTGAAATGTAGTAAAAACAGCCACTATGCTACCATATAAATAACTACTGCTCTCTGACGAAAAAGGAATGATAGTGGAGAGCTTGTTCCTCTGGTGTTCAGAGTATGGTGGTCTGAGCTCTGGAGTTTCTGGTCTGCTGTTGCAAATGGTTGTGGCCTCTCCATATACCCAACCACATCGCACACATACAGAAGCTGGAATAAAGGGCTTTAAACTAGACTGAGGTAGACAAGTAACAAAAATGCATTTGTGGTAAAAAATAGTGCCGGTGAAACAGCCAAAATCTAGTAGCAGTGGGAGAAGGCAATGAACAGAAAAATAGTGTTGCCACTTGAGAAATACCTTAGACATTTGTAACAATATTAAGAACGAAAGAATAAGGGGAAGAACTGGAAATCTCTGCCCTCAAACAACTTTAAAAAAGAAACTGAACATGACTCACTCAATTCACACTGCTCCAATACCGACACTGAGAGTACACCTTGCTGAAGAAGCACAGGCAGGAAGAAGAGAGAGGAAATAGAATATGGAAAAGGCACAATTTTGTTTTAAAGTCCACAAAATGGTGAGTTAGCAGAGTTAGTTAGCAAAGTAGTTAACAGTTCTGGTGTGAAAGGGGTAAAGACTGAGATCATGGTTATCTACTACATAACCGGTAGGTAAAGGAACATGGGCCTGTATTATGTATAAATTACAAATAAAAGAAACACAAAACAAACAACAACAACAACAACAACAAAAAAACCCAACTAGTTAATGACAAAAGTGATCAAACAGCAGACACAGAAAAGAGTTTGTTTTTTGTAAACTTCAAAAGCAGCCTACTCATAATCAGATATTTTTGTATGAATACCATTCAGGAGGAAGGTAGGAGTATGTGTATATTTGCTTAACAGATGAAGAATATTTAAAGCTTACATGAATTAAAACCAGACAAGACTGATTAAAATTACCCCAGAGTAATTATAGACAACACGACCTCTGAACAAATACTATTTTCAAGATAAGTTAAGAGGATGGAAGAAGTTACAGAAATCAGGCAAAAGGCAAATATATAATCACCCTTACTCCAAAGAGGAAAAGTCTGAAAATGTACTGGTCAAAAAGCTTAACTTGAAAGAGCATCATTGAAAAAAACAAATCCTCATAACAATTCCAATCCAATTTCAAAGAAAAAATAATAGCCATGAGTATAAGAACAGTCTACTAAAACTGGAGTGTATTTGGATTTTAAAGACATTTTAAATTAAGATCATAATCAAAATTCAGTTCCAAACTGATGAATATGATATCTTCCCCTACTTAATTATGAGATCTGTGTCTAGGCACTGAAATGCTTCAATACAAACTCTTCCTTAAAAAGTCTTCCCTTTGCTTTGCCATCTGACAAAAAGAAAGCTGAACACACACTACATTTCATAAAAAAAAAAAGCACAGTCAACAAAGAATTCAGAACTATCCCTCTGCCCCCCCCAAAAAAACCAGTTACATATTAGATCCAAAGTACTTCTTAGCAATGACTTTCTCTGCTTCATTCATTAAAGGAAACAATAAACTAGTTATTTATTAAGAGTGAATATATTTACCTTTAGACCTCCCTTGTCATCTGGCAACATTGGGACATTTAAGGATTGCCTACTTCTGGAACAAGGCAAAGATGATCTGTTGTTCAGTTTATTCTTGTCTTTGTCTACTTGCATGCATGCCGATGCCAGTAACCGTACAAGCTCTGTGTCTAAAAAAAACCAAATTAAGATAATGTTTAGTCTGTTTTGCTTTCCCAAATTATGACTGATATGCTGACACTTTCCCTATAAATCCTGTATTAGTAGTAATTGATCTACCTCTAAAACACAAAGCAGAAGAATCCCCAAAACCTCCTTTATTGCCCTACGTTTCCCACCCCTTCTCCCCACAGTGTCCTGCAGTCTTACTATCACCTCTCTAACAGTATTTATCAATATAATTAAGCATGCTATTCAGTCAGAATCAGTCAAGTGTGAACAAGTGAACTGCCTCATCTCGTACTTTGTAGAAGTTAAGAACGATATTGCAATGCTCCCTTTTCTCACCTGACACAGAAGAAAGTAGAGAAAAATGAATATTCTTTCTTCAAGCGTAGGTTGCAGGAAAGAAGCTTGAAATAAAATCCCAAAGAGAAAGGAGATGTTCAGCCTAGACAATGAAGGGACTGAAAAGACACGGTAAGAAAAAAGGACCAAAGAAGTAAGAAAAAAAGAAAGGAAGAGGAAGGAAAAAAGACTAAGTATGAGGAGTACAGGAAAGCAAAAAAAAAAAACCATTCTATGAAACTGTTATTTATTCAGAAGTTGGTAAAGACTTTGAGAAGGGCAGACAGAACTGACCTATATACTCCTCTCGCTGAACAGGTAACAAGACAAACTACTCTGTCCTACAAGAAGTTAGTTATAAGAAAAAAAGATTCTCTGTATTTATTTTCTAAAATTGTCTAAAAATTTATTTTATAAAAACTATTACTGATCTACTTTTGACAAAGGAAAGGTATCCACTAGTGACCAAAAACAACATAGTGAGTAAATACAGAGAAAACAAACATTAATTCCATCATCAGCAGTGGCTTTTGGCTTCAGATAAAGCAATTCAGGTACCAGGCAAGGTTAATAATAACAAATCACATAGACTAAACAAACTGCAACAAGAACTAAATGTGTTTCATTGAAGCCTCCCCAAAACACGCTGCCTTTTTCTAAAGCACTCCCATAAAAACAACCTCAGCCCTGAAGTGTGATTTATTCTCAGCCTTTACAAGACCCAGTGAGAGGTTCAGCCAGGAATTCACTAGTTTTGTTCTGACTGCACTCTCTTTGTCCTGTCCTTTTACTGCTGTTTACTGAGTGGAAATTTCTAGCTGCAGTTGATGGCTCTGTGCTAATGACACTACAGAATACCTGGGCCACCACAGTCAAATGCTACTGAACTGACTCTGGTGACACAACACATTTTGAAGCATCTTCAAAAACAAAGGCAAGAGAAATGTGCAAACAGGAAAATCTGTTACCCCATAAATGTATACGCTCATCTAAGCAATTAACTCAAAACCCACCATTTTCAGGAAGCATTCTTTCTTGATCCAGTCCAGCATGGACCTCAGAGGATAATTCCTAGCAACTTTAATGTATTTTCTAGTTTGGAAGGGATGTTAAACTGTTTATGTTGTACATTTCTGCAATGGTCTTTGAAATAACATACCTGGATCATTCAGCAGCATTATCAGGTCAAAAGCTGTGTACCCATTTTTTGCACGAAGATTGACGTCAGCTCCTTGATTTAACAAATACTTTACAACGTCTTTGTTTCTTTGAGGGATGAAAAAAAGGCATTGCTCATGTTAAAAAAAAAAAAAAAGAAAAGAAAAAAAAAGAGAGAGAAAACCCTAATACTCCATTTTCATCCTTTTGCATCACTGCTCCTCATTTAAAGATCAGTTTTATCTTTTCTATAGCTAACCAAGTTAACCAAGTCTAAAATTTGTCCATAAGCTATTCAGAAGCTCCCATGATTCCTTTGTCAGTCACTGTTTACTCACTATGAATTACACTAATCAACATGCAGAAAGTCAGTCTAAAAAACCTAATCTAAATAGTCAGTTTCTTAAGATGACCCTTTAGAACTGACTCTGGAACTTGTGGCAAACACGTTCCCAATGGAACACTATTAATGCCTAGGGCAAAAAAGCAGATGGAAAGGCAAAGGTCAGTCCTGTAGTCATCATACACCATCACTAATACTTCAACACAACTTCATATTCAGAATAGGTAAGAAATTGCATATAAAAAGCCAAATTGACTGAAGATAATTTATAAACTCAAACAGTACTTCACTTAATTAGAGATATAAATTACATAATTGAGAAGGCACATTATCACTTTCTTGAGCTGTTTAAAATGCGAAACCAATCAGCATTAAATGATTACCAGCACAAACACCTTTCAACAATAGCTCATAAAATCCAGTTGCATAAAAGGAACTCACCATTCCATTCCCATTAGTCCCTCTCCCCTCCCATACACCTGAATAAATAAGCAGGATTTGCCTTGTGAGTTAAAAACAATACTGTAATTCAGCCTACAAAATAAGCAAACAGACAACAAAGCTAGGAAAAATATATTTAATTCAAAACTCGTATTGAGCAGAGATTGACCTTGTATAAAAACAATCTCTGACACGCATAAGTGACACAGAGCAAAAATTTTAAATAGCAATAGCTGACTTCAAACTCTAATAGCGAAGTTGACATACAGATCTCAACCACTCCACTTCAGAGCGTTCTTATCGTACAGATGAAGTTTTCACTTCTGAACTCATTCCAGATAAAATCAAGCTAAAATGGAGAAGCAATGTTCCTCCTCTCTTCTAACAAAAATTCTGCTTATCCCCACTACAGTTTCTGTATATACTTCCCATTGCTTTTCTTCTCTTCCTTAAAACTGTGTCATTACCCCATCCTGCTTTCCAGTCCTGCACCTTGAGGGCACACAGATACACAATCCTTTAGTGTCACTGGCTCACACAGACCTTTTCTGCTCCCTCCTTCAAACCGGACACCCTCCACACCACTGTTGCTCGCGAAAAGGGGTAAACTGAGGCTCTGAGGAGGCTAATGATTTCCAGTTGTTCAGAAATTTTTAACTGGCTCATGCCAACCAAGGAGAAAAGCTAGGATGCAAAATATAGAATTAAAAGGGTAAATATTTATTCATGCACATGAGGTGTCCCAGCCAAATTGGGGTATGTTGAATGTGGTTTTATACAGGGTTCTTGTACTCTTAAAGTGTTTAGGTACAACACGACTTCACTAACACCCACACTATCGATTACTAATCATAATAAAACTTTGCAAAGCAACTGTATTTCTGCAACATTCTTGCTGCTTGTCTATTCATCCTGGAGTTGCTCTTGCTATTGTTGCCAATGATGCCAACCAACAGAGACAGGGTTTCAAAGATGTGTTAGAGGGGCTACGATGCTGCTGTTATCTTGGTTGACCAGGGGTATCTTTTATCCTTCATGGATAGTTCTAAGCTTCCAAGAAGCCAAGTCCTTACTTCCAGGGATGGGATGTCCTTCTGGTCCTTCCACTGAGATGGTGTCCTTCAGATTTTTTTTACTTAAGCATGACCAATACCAAAGTCTCCGGTAAAATTCCACTGCCTCAAACATTAACTTTGTTAATACACTTCCATACTATAAAGACTGACTGATATAATAGGGAAGGGAATTTTCGTAACATAGTCAGCCTCAGCCCTCTCCATATCCCCAGTGACCAGGTCTCACGTTTCCTTCCGGAGAGGACCACATTTTCTCTAGTCTTCCTTTTACCACTGAGGTACCTGTAGAAGCTTTTCTTGACATCTCTGGCCAGATTTAACTCTACCTGGGCTTTAGCTTTTCTAACCTAATCCCTGGCTGCTTGGACAATTTCTCTGTATTCCTTCCAGGCTACCTGTCCTTGCTTCCATCCTCTGTAGGCTTCCTTTTTCCGTTTGAGTTTTTCCAGCAGGTCCTTGTTCATACTTGTTCATCCATGCATGCTTCCTGGCATTTTTGCCTGACTTCCTCTTTGTTAGGATTCATTCCTCCTGAGCTTGGAGGAGGTGATCCTTGAATATTAATCAGCTTTCTTGGGCCCTTCTTCCCTCCAGGGCTTTATCCCATGGTACTCCACCAAGCAAAGTACCTACATCTGGACCATCTTATGTAGGTCCCAGGAACTACTTCAGAAATTTTTCATAAGTCAATGACAACTTGACATCCTGTTTTTCCCCTTTGTTGCACTTTCATAGTCCAATGAGATCTGCTGACTAAAAATAAAATCCGGAGCAGAATATCTGCATCTGTACAATTAATGTCAGCATTACCAGACAGTAAAGTGAATCTTCACCTTCACGAGGGCCTTGTCTACAAAAATATAGAAAAGTTCACCTTGCTAAATTGAACATCCTATATTCTGACAATGCCAAGTGTATGACAGAGATCACATGGGAAGCACCAGGCAAATTTCTGGGGTCTGACTCTTAAAGGCCTACCTGCATTTATAATGTAGCTTGAGAGAAAAGGACAATCAGTTCTCCAGTGGGCACATTTCATAGAATCATAGAATGGTTAGAGTTGGAAGGGACCTTAAAGATCATTGAGTTCCAACCCCCCTGCCATGGGCAGGGACACCTCCACTAGAGCAGGTTGCTCAAAGCCCCATCCAGCCTGGCCTTAAACACTCCCAGGGATGGGGCAGCCACAACTTCCCTGGGCAACCTGTTCCAGTGCTTCACTACCCTCACAGTAAAGAATTTCCTCCTAATATCTAATCTAAATCTCCCCTCTTCCAATTTAAAACCATTACCCCTTGTCCTGTCACTACATTTCCTGACAAAGAGTCCCTCACCAGCTCTCCTGTAGGCTCCCTTCAGATATTGGAAGGCTGCTATGAGGTCTCCCCAGAGCCTTCTCTTCTCCAGGTTGAACAACCCCAGCTCTCTCAGCCTGTCTTCATAGGGGAGGTGCTCCATCCCTCTGATCATCATTTCAGAGAACTCAATGAAAACTAAAGGTTGAATAAGGGAACATGAGAATGAGCTTAAGACCAGAAAATAAGGCACATGGAAGGGTGATTGCCTTGAAGTTTCACAACTTGATGTAGGCCTACAGCCCTGGCAGGGGTGATACTATCTTACAAAATACTAAAAAACATCCAAGGATGGAAGTTGGAATCTGCACTAAATCTCCTAGTGTCTGCCTGTAGCACCATGTTTCCAGCACTTATTGAGCAAGATTCAAGTTCCCAAACGTGCCACTCATTCTGCAATCCAAATAGCATTCTGATCTGCCCTGAAAAACTGAGTGAAGTGCAAGAGTCCTGAAAAAATGAGGCCACAAATCTCTCAATTTTTTGTAAGACCCCTCTGCTTCCAGAGTCAGTATCAAAAATATTTTTTTCTATTGGGATTGTCGTAAGAAGAATGAAACTTTTTTTACGGCTAGACACAAAGAGAGCATGTATCTTACCCGTGGTACGTGGCCTGCATTAGTGCTGTCCAGCCATGAACATTATCCTGTTTGTCCATATCAGCATTTTTCTCAACAAGGAGCTGAACGAGGGGCAACTGTCCAGTTACAGCCGCAATCATTAATGGAGATGCACCATCAACATTGGTAATATTGACCTGACATGGGTCTTCATCAACAATCTCTTTAACCAGCTGAAAGTTTCCTGTAAAATAGTAATAAAACATAATCCATACGAGCAACAGAAAAGTGCTTAGCTGCTGAATTAGTATGTATTTTCATTTGCTGACATTGGTCTACATTTAGTGGAATTAAAAGAGTAAAAATACTAGAGCAACTGCAACACTAATGCTAAATATCTGTACTCATCTTTGGTCTTTTAGTTGATCAGTGCATCTTCCCAGACTACACAAAATTGTGGCACAAGCAAGAGGCATCGTTTTCCCTTATTTTTCCCTACCTGTACACTTACAGTACAATGCCACTACAAGTACTATTTTCTGAAAGTAACGCTTAAGCTATAAAGGCTGTAGAAACTGCAGTGCATCCCACATGTGAAGACACAAGTAGGGAATATTTCTATTGAATTGTCATAAAATGATATCGTGCAAGGAAAACTGGTGATGCTGAGACACCATGATATGCCCTTCAGCAGGGTGAAGATCCCTGTTGCATTTCCATAGGCTGAAATCACAGAGAGTAAAAATTTTAGAATTAGAGATTGGGTACAAAGGCACTCTGAAAGGTTGTGGTGGCTATCCTTGCCTTAAGCAAATAGAACAATACCCTATGTTGCACTGACTCATAAGCTCCTCTTAAAAAGGTGGTTCATGGATTCTAAAAACTTCTACTGATACAATTCTACAACCTCCCAAGGAATTAATCTATTCCAGTGCTCAACTTTCTTATATTCAGAAGGTTTTTTTTAACTCTGCCTCCAATATTTAAACTAAATCTCCAAAGCAAACCTTCCCTTCTCCTTGCTCAAGAGTAATTGTTCCTGTCATCCTTCTAGTTCTTTAAAAGTGAACCTAATGTTCAAGTTTCCATATAAAGAGGCTGGTAGCCACTGAGTTCTTGTCTAGATTACGAAAAGCAGTATAAAATATGCTACGGAACATATTTTAACCAGATTGTTGCTTTTTTCCAAATCTCAATAAAGGTAGGAACAAGTACTGTTTAAAAATGTGTGAGGTAGTCAGGGTCATCTTAAACAGAGGACTTAAGCTCACCTAGCTCCCTTACTTTTTTGATGACATATGGCAGGCAAAAGCAGGGAAGAAGCTGAGAGGAAAGAAAAAACAGAGATCTCTGTGAACGAATATTTAACACTGTAGGAACAGAGGCAAGAAGTAAATCACCAACTCCCATGCAAATAGGGAAATTCTCACCTTTAAAAAAAACTTCAGATGGTAAACTGTTTCATGACATGAGCTGCCTTCAACTCAATCACAAGCATGAACATTTTCCTTGGAAAGTCAGTCAGAATCCCAGACACCCCCTGCAGGCACTTGAATGCGCTCACTGAAACTAACACACACCCGCGCAACTCAGCTAATATCTTGGAACAGGAAAGATACAAAAGCACAGAACTACTTCTTTTATGTCCCAATTAAGCAAAAGACAGCAGGTGGCTTTTTTTTAACACAGACCCGCATCACAGACTTTGTTAAACAGAAACCCTGGAACCTACAGAGACTCCAGAACTGACTTTGAACTCTGGCCTGCACACTTCTTGAACTACTGAGTTGTTTTTTTTACAGTGCTGCCACCCACAGCAAAGCATTTCAGAAAAAACCAAAAGGAATATGCTGACTGGTATTCATTTGCCCCCCCCGGCCCCAAGACTCATTCTGACCCAGCACTAATGTTTATAAATCTCAAACTAAAAGTCACAGAGGTAGAAGAAGGGCAGCTGAACTCCCTAAAATCTAACAGACCTGAGGCCTCACTAGGAAGAGGCCTTGGTGGCTGTCATGGTTTAACCCCAGCCAGCAACTAAGCACCACAGAACCGCTCGCTCACTCCCCCCACAGTGGGATGGGGGAGAGAATCAGAAAAGTGAGAAAACTTGTAGGTTGAGATAAAGACAGTTTAGTAAGTAAAGCAAAAGCTGTGCACACAAGCAAAGAAAAACAAGGAATTCATTCACTGCTTCCCATCAGCTGGCAGGCGTTCAGCCATTTCCAGGGCTCCATCACATGTAACTGTTACTTGGGAAGACAAACACCATAACTCCAAACGTCCCCCCCTTCCTTCCTCTTCCCCCAGCTTTATATACTGAGCCTGATGTCACACGGTATGGAATATCCCTTTGGTCAGTTGGGGTCAGCTGTCCCAGCTATGTCCCCTTCCAGCTTCTTGGGTAGGGCAGTAAGAGAAGCTGAAAAGTCCTTGACTGCTTAGAAACAACTAGAATATCAGTGTGTTATCAACACTATTCTCATTCTAAATCTGAACACTAAGGCCAGGCTTGACCATTTAAAACACACCTCTAACTTTTCAATAGGAATGCAGTAAGACTCAGAAGATAATTGTCAATTTAAAGATGCATTGCTGAAATCCATTTGGACTGATATTGGGAAAAAATGGTATTTTCCTCCACAAAAAACACTTAGTCCCAAGCAAGGGCAGGTTGACTGGAGAAGAAACAAACCTCTTAGGTTTCATGGGACACCTCTCATGACTTCAATGGACATAAGATTTAATCTTACATGAGGATGACATCTTTCAATATTTGAAAAAAAAAAAAAGAAAAAGATCTATCAGGAACTTTACTACTGAGTGACTATTTTTTCCTGATTGTCTATATAGCTAGGACTGCTGGAAATAGGCTAAAGATACTATCATATAGCTGAAAACATATTTAAATGGAAAAATACCAATTATATGAGCAGTAATAAGATACAGTTCAAGTACTGAATCTCTCTAACCTGTCAAAGAGATAGCAAACAGTGCAGAGTTTTCTGACCAGCAACATTATCAGGAACCTCAGCAGAAAGTGATTAGTCTTGTTTTCCGTGCCAAAGCCATCAGATAGCAAGCCTCAAGCCAAATTAATCTTTTCCGCACTTTTTCCTATGCTAGAAGATCCAGGAAAATAGGTAACCAGAAAGCATCCTGCCATCCACTGCAGGTGCAACCCATCAGAGCCTGGATGAAATTTAGATCAACAAGATGGCATTGGCTCTGTTTGCCATGGAAAAGTTTTAGCAGTTGTGTGCTCATGAAAGTCACTCTTGCTCATGAAAGAACATGCAAGATCTGAGACATTTACTCTTTTCTTGAAGCATCTTTAAAGAGCAATTACAATGCTAATACGGAGTAGAGGCCAGCATATTTTTGGCACTAATTACCACTTTTATTTTCATACTTCCAGTTTACCAAGAAGGAAAAAAAAAATCATAGTAAATGTAGCATGGCCTTGGAATCACTGGAACTACTAAATCACACCACTTTGGCATGAAGGGCACAAACAGGAGTTCAAAAAGATTTTCTTATATTGGAAATTAAGAGAAATAAATATAAACTACAGAAATAAATGTATTATTACAATGAAAAGAAAAATAAGGAAAAAATCATAGTCGTGTGTAAAAATAGAACATGTGTCAGCTTCCCATGTTAACAAACAAACATGCTCTGAAGTTACAAGAACCAGACATGGTGGAAGAGTCCTAACAGTACTTACCCAATTTCAAAGCATGAAAGACATCAGGCTGCATCTTTTCTGTATCTGGGAGAAATATAAATATTTCTATTACCGATCACTAAAAAAGAAAAAATGTCTAGTAAAATTTTTGTAGCAAAAGCTATTAAAAATGTACATAAAGGTACTATAAAACATATGTTTAGACACACATTTAATATGAACAAACAAAGCACTGATAACCTTTTTATTCCTTTTGGGAGGAATAACTCACCTGTATGGTTCTCTGTGCAGAGTTAAAGCTACAAACTATAATAAAGCACCAGTACCGGCTTTTGCCTTTCAACTTCCATTCTGTATCATATCAGGAAATTGTATTTGAAAACTTCTGTCTTTCCTGCCTGGAAGACTAAAATATCAATTAAAGAACCACAGTACCATTCTGGGGTCTGGTGTAATCCTCTGTACAACAGCAAACACTCAAATAGTACAGGATTATTTTGAAAGGTGACTCAAAATGAGTTTTACAAGATGTCCCATTTTTATTTCCTCTTCAGTATTGCCAGGTTAATTTGTGAAGGTCACAAAAATAACATGGATGATTTAACTACACAGCTTGCAATTTGTGCATTAACAGATATCCTTCAGCTCCTAGATCATCATCCTCATAGTAAGAACTGTAATTATTACGAATTTTAGTATTTTGAGTGAAGGATCTTTCCTTCGACACGCCTTCAAAGTGCTTTGAAACTGCTGACACTATGTAACATGAGGAAAAATAGTGACATATTTTGCATCTTCTACTCAAGCCAGAAAAATATATCCTCCTCCATCTTCCAAAGCATTACTGACACTACAGAACCGATGAGGTAAAAGGATTTTAAGGAAAACAAGGGGTCGTTGAGAGATTTCTTGAGCCCGATTCTGCCATTTTCATGATAACAGAGAAAAGGTTAATGTCCATAGCTTGACTCCAAAGGAAGCAATTTAAAAATGCTGAACAAAAGCAATTGCTAGGAAGACCCAAAGAACATGAGAAACTCTTATTTTAAGACTGGGTAAAAGAGCTGTGGGTCCTCTATCTTCTCCTGGTTCAGAAACTGATCTTACAGAAGCAATTCTGTATGATCTCACCATTGGAAATTCAAAAGACTAGTTTAGAAAAGGACCAGACTCTGTACTTGGCATGTGAAAAGCTTGGAACAGAGGCAGCCTCAGGGAGCAGGAGACCACATGAAGATGCCAGAAGGAAGAACTACCATGCGAGTAAGCTGAAGCAAGGACAAGGACAGAATACAGGCAACACCCAAGCCATTTCAGATTGTTCTGAATTTGTTACTGAAAACAGCCCTGAGAAGAGAGTTGCTTTCTTTTGGGAGGCAATTCACCCTATCTATGGCAACGGATCGAAGACAAGTTCCTTTTCTACAGGAAGGACACAAACCTGTTGGAACGGGTCCAGCAGAGGGCCATGAAGATGATCAGAGGGCTGCAGCACTTATGCTATGAGGACAGGCTGAGACAGTTGGGATTGCTCAGCCTGGAGAACAGAAGGCTCCAGGGAGACCTTAGAACAGCCTTCCAGTACACAAAGGGGGTCTACAGGAGAAATGTATCAGGCAGTGGAGCGATAGGATGAGGGGTAATGGGTTTAAACTGAAAGAGGGTAGATTTAGATAAGATATTAGGAAGAAATTCTTTCCTTTGAGGGTGGTGAGGCACTGGAACAGGTTGCCCAAGGAAGTTGTGGATGCCCCATCCCTGAAAGTGTTCAAGACCAGGCTAGATGGGATTTGAGCAACCTAGTCTAGCGGGTGGTGTCCCTGCCCAGGGTAGGGGGGGTTGAAACTCAAGGATCTTTAAGGTCCCTTCCAACCCAAACCACGCTATGATTCTACTGCCTTCTTTTCTTCATCTTTTTTTCTTCCCAGGATACACAAGACTCCAGTGCTAGGAGGAGACTGAAGCCATGGCCAAAAAGCAATGCAGAGATTTGTGTGGAGGCTCAACATTTTTACCCCTCTCTCTCTGCCCCAACTAGTTACTACCCTTCTACTGATGGAAACTCCCCCTCAGCAGAGGTGACAGGAACACTCACCTGCTTTAACACAAGTCCGCTCTACTAACTGAAACAGACTTCTTAAATACTTTTAAGTCATATGGCTACAGAAGTCTTTCAAGACTCATCAGGCCAACATATGTTCTGTATGTGCCAACACATGGGCAAGGTGTAAAGCGCCACACTAGTGAATCCCCCAAATGTCTGTATTTCTTTGTGTTCTGTAACCAACTGATGTCTATTCCTCAGAGACTGGTCATGAGCAAATGTCTACAGTAAGCCGGTTCTGTCTGGTAGTATGGCTGTGTGAACGCCCTAGCTCCAACTTAACCTATGAGTCAATATCGGACTAAGTTAACAACTACTCCAAAGTAGAAAGAAATGTCTGGTTTTTTGTCCTTGGTTCCTAAAGTACAAAGGAAGCTTGACCTGCAGGAATGACACCAAATTTAAACAAAAATTATCAATTGGGGGATTGCAGACATATCCACACAGCAATGTAATACAGACATAATTAGGTAAGATTTAATTAAGGCTATTTGGGTATCACAAGTGGCAGAGAGCTTAGAGTGGACTATCCTGTCCTATACTAGTAGGGTAGGATAGTCCACTCTGCAACCATGGGCGGATGAGTGGTAGCACCTGGAAAAGGTTCTTTCTAGGGCTAGCCACATCCTTAGACTTCATAGCAAGTACTCCAAAGCAGAAAAATCCAGATGCAGCTCTTCCAAACCCTCTTGTTAAGCACCTCCCAGCACTGGTCTGCATCATAAAGCACAATACCTTGAAAAGTGTCCCCAAACAGCCCATACAGAATAAGCTCTCGGTCTCTGAAATGACTTATGGACATTCAAATGTCCAAACCAAACTGTCTGATTTCAGGAACAGATTTAATGCATTTCTGTTAGCATAAACAAACTTCTGGAGAAGGAAAAAGAAGCAAATTCACAATTCATTAACAAAACTAACATAAGACATCAATAACTTTACTTTATAGAACCAGCTAAAAAGAAAAGCCAATTTGGAAAAATATGCGGGAGAGGTATCTGCAGTAAATGAACAATTTTTTAAAACTAGATTCATTAATATTTCAAACTGGCAGGTAACAGCAAGTGGGTTTAACCGTTATCTTCAATAAAAATAAAAATCCTAGGAAATTACACGTAAAAACTGACAACAGAATACAAATTTGCTTAGTATTTAGAAGCAAACTTGGGAAATTACTGGTTAAGACACCAAATATACTATTCTGTCCTTTTGGTTGAGTGTGTAGTACTGGATATACTGGTTAAGACTGAAGGAGAAATTTTGTAGTCTAAGTTTGCTCACACCTTCCTAAGCCTTCAGATCACCTAGTTAAGATACTACCTCTCTCTATAAAATCTTGGATTTCTTACATCCTTCTACACTCACGGCTAAAGCTACATGACCATCACACATTATTTAATTACACGGTGACAAAATATTTCTTTATCAATTCTCTTGTCTCATTCACTGCTCATAATGAATGCATTACAGGGAAAAATTAAAAACCATAAAACCAGCATTTCTTAACTTCATTTTACTTGAGATTTGCGTTGAAATAATGTTATTTTAATCTAGTTTTGTACATACAAGACACAGCATGTGTGCCTATCTGCATGTGTGTGCACTCACACAGAGGCATATTCACATCTGAAGCGAGGAGGTTGCTTACAAATTTTATGAAGTCCTGAAGTTAAATAAGTATTCCCCTCTCCTGCAAGGAACAGAAAAGTAGGGGACATGTTGACTTGTTATTCATCCACATTAATAGTTGGTTTTCTTAGAATACACAGTCCACTATCAAAGGCCCCTGAGAAGGTTTCATATATTCAGAGAGTGCTAGAAGAAACTGTTAGGTTAACCTCATCTAGTTTTCTGCGTATCACAGGCCTTGCATGCGACACCCACTGAAGACGATCCAATGGTGAGGTTTAGAAAGGCATTTAATCTTGATTCAACCATTAGATTCAACTTTAAACTCACAGGTTTTTTCTTTGGCTGCCATATAAAAAGGTCATCCAGTATTGGACTTCCTTTATTAATCACACTTCTTAACCACCTCCTCATGAAACCAGACAGATAACTTCTTCAGTCTCTCCTTACAAGACAGGTTTTCTTGATTTTGTATCTTTTAGGTTTTCTTTTGAGTCTGCAACATCCTTTCTTTGATACCCTGTTCCATTTCTGATGTGCCTTCTTTAGCGCCATTTCAAGTAGGCCTTTGTAATTTTCTTCCTAAATGAGCACCCCTATCGTGTTTTAAACACAAAAAACCAATTAAAACATTAAAATATATTAAAATATTTCACATTATTCTTATTGCAGGACAGGAATCTCCTCACGCTAAAGTGGAGGAAATCTGCTGAAGTTGGGCATTCCTGCCTCAGCCAAGGTAGCTGTACCTACTCCAACATTTTCAAGAGAGTCTCGTTACAAATTATAAAGAACATTGTGTACATGCAAGATAACCCTTCAATTTCTAAACATGCAATCAAAACTTCAAGTGAAACAAAAAACTAATGCTCCATACCTGCCTGGGGTCTGATTGTCGTGAGAGATTCCAGGTAGTCCTTCATATCTTTGTGTTTGAAGCCAACAGAGATTTCAAAAGGTGTTTTATGTAGTACGTTCAGATGATCAGGATTAGCACCTTTCTCCATGAGCTGCTGTGCCAAGCTTACCTTTCCACTAACAGCTGCCAGCATTAAAGGACTCCAGCCCATAGTCTTCACAGTGTAATTACAATCAGCTCCCCAGTCTAGTAACAGATGTACCACTGCCTCGTGTCCATGCTGAGCAGCTGCCATTAATGGAGTGATATCAGGAAGGTCGTCTCTGCTGCTGTTAAGTACATTTGTGCTAAAATGGTCATAATTGTCTACAAAAGCTCCAGATTCCAGCAACAATTTCACCATGCTGACATGGCCGCCTCTTGAGGCCATTGTAAGGACACTGGCTCCTAACTTATTCTGTGCGTTGAGGTCAGCACCGTTCTCCAGCAAGATATGAGCCACACTTAGATGTCCAAACCTAGAGAGAAAGAGATAAGGAGGAGAACTAACACCTTGGATGGCAGAGGCTTCTCAAAGAAAACTGATGTATGCTGAACACAGAAAATTTTTTTTACCAAGTTGGCCTATTGACTAATACACTACGTAGCACCATGCACACACCACTGAATGTGACCGTGGTAACTTTACTGCAGCAAGCAATCAACAGTTGAGGACTGTAAATTAAACCATTCCACATATACCAGTGACCATGCTCATAAACCAGGCACCTATTTAAGAGGATGTTCTGGTCAAGGCAGCAACACGCTAGCCCCATTTTCAACTGTATGAGATCAACATGTAACTTCCATAAACCACAGAGTCGCTTTCATCCTCTTTATTTCCAGGCCTGCATCACATTCAGGAATCAAAGCCAGTTTGTTTGTAGAGATCTTAATTAAGTACCCTCTGAGCTGAATGAGTAAAAACTTCAAAAAGTCAATGCTAAATTAAAAAAAATCCACAAATCACTTAATCAACTGGATAGCCAGCCTGTATTTGCATCATCCCTTGCTTTCCAGTTGTGAACCATCAACAAACCTCCACAATGGAAGAAGGCTCAGAGAAAACAGACACATGCCAATGAAGCTCAGGGAAGAACATAGCGAGTGGCCACAGCTGTTGTAAAAAAAGCTGAATGTCTCTCAACACAAAGGGGGTGGCTTTTGTTTCAGAGGAACAGGTCTATCAGCAGCATGGGACAACTGGCTGTGGGAATGACCTTTCTCAAAACAATCAATAGAAAATACTATCTTCCTGAGTCGGACAGACCAGCATGGGGGAAATGTCTACACAGTTCAGCCCAACAGAGAGCACCAAAACTGAGCAACTAACAAAACAAATTTGGAAGAGAGAGAGGGCCTTGAGCTGGCTTCCAGTGACACGTTGCTTCCCGGCAATTGGGAACGCCCAGCATCATAATATTGAACACACAGGGATGGTGATGGGCATGCTGTTTGTCTTGTGGTTCAACTGTAGGCTGCAGTTCCTATCTTAGGATCGTGTTATGATTTCAGGAGACTACTGTATCACTAGGCTAAATCAAATTCCTGTGTAACACCAAATATCTTCCAATAAGGAAACTTTGTATTAAAGCATTAAACCCTTCTTGTGTGGAATATCTAACTCTTGACACCAGTAATCCAGCTTTAACACAACCTGACTATCAGAGGTTCTGGTAGTTTGTCAGTAAGCAAAAGAGACAATCATGCATATCATACACCCAAACAGCTAGTAAACCATGAGAAAACGGAAGCCCTTTACCGTTTCTCAGCTCAGGAATGCCACATTTTAATAAATATAAAACACTGACAAGATGTGTACTTTGTGCTCTTCTTGTAGATATCATGCATTTCTATATGCTTGAGCAGTGTTTAACACAATCAAGCTTTGATCCTGCAAGCAGCCTTCGTACACTGCAGCAAAGCAAATATTAATCGAGGAAATCCCGAAGAATGCTACTAACCACTAACAGCAGACCGGAGACCAAAACTGCCTAGTTTCCTTTCAGCAAGTACATAGTTGCAGAAGGAAGCCTCCAGGGCCTGTCTAGTCCCCAGGTCTATCCTCATAGCCTTCACTGCGTCACCTCAGTAGAGCCTGCAACCACTGTACACATGATTAATTTTATGCATATATGCTATCTCCTGTCCAATTTCAACAGGACTAACCACAGCCAGAAAATTAAACATGTACATCATTGGAAACCTGCGTTTGTACAAACACTATGTTTCCTTTTTGGTTATCCATTGAAAAGGAAGAAGAACATGCTCTTCCACTTTGAGTTTTTTCGGCAGGTTTCAATGATTCCTACAGTACTTTTCAAATGGCTGCAAGTCATTTCTTTAAAACAGTGAGAGAGTCATAGTGATTTGAGTTTATTGTTTTTAGAGAATAAGCGTACGGTTTTCATTAAGGGAAAAAAATATCTAAGAATGTTCCTGCAACTTTTTTCCTTTTTTTAACCTTCAAAAATAACAGAATTGTTGAACCTTGTCTTCCTTGTTCTTATTGGGAAACCAGCTGTGTGACTCATTCTTTAGGAACTTTCTACGGGCTTTAATTGAAAAGAGCAATGTTGACTTTGAAACAGACTCTTTTCTTCCAAGTATTTTAATCTGTCATGAAACAAAAAAAAAACTGAACCCAAAAAACATTTATCCTCTCAATTAAACATTCTATTATTACAGAAAAAGACTCCCCTCCAACGTGTCTGTAAACCCACAGGGTACTTGTATATGTAAAGATAAGCGCAAACGCGAGCATTAGCAACACAGGAACCTCCCACAACCCAGCACCGGGTTACACGAAGCACAGCGTCACCGATGCAGAAAGCAATCCAGTTTTGTCATTAAAAACCTCAGCAATGGCTTTCCACATCCTCCAGCAAGCCGCTTGGGAAAATATGGAAAAGCCAAGCAAAAGGAAATTATTTCTACTCGCTTCAGTATGTTTTATGTCAGAGGCGAATTTTCAACAGGTAGATAATACAGATACACATCAAAAAAAAATTTTAAAAAAGACACAAAATGAAGTAAGGGTGTGCACGTATCTTATTGCCACAGAGGGAAAGACGGGAGCAGGGTTTTCATGGTTCAGGTTACCTCCAACTGCGATTCTGCACTGATTTTTACCCAAGAAATAACGTGTACAGCTTCAATCACTGCATCCTTAAGGCGGAAAGGTAAAAACCAATCTCCCCAGTGTCACACTTACCCAAATTTAAACCCGTCAGCCCCTGCTCACCCACCCCCCCGGAAAGCAACAGGTGAATCCCCACCGGGATAACCGCACCAAGCCACGACCCACCGCGGCCTACAACATGGCGCCACCCCACGCGCTCTCACGCACGCTGACTCGCCTGCAACCCGCCCCCCGGCGCTCTCGGGCGCCCTCCCCCGGCCTGGGGAGCGGCACTTGGAGGGCGAAGGGGCCGAGCGCCGGCGGGAGCCCCGGGGCGGGGAAGGGAGGGCCGCAGAGACTGTCGGCGGCCCTCCCTTCCCCGCCCCGGGGCTGCCGCTGGCGCGCCCTGCCGCTGACTAGGCCGATGCCCCGCGGCGAGGCGAGATGGCGGCCAGAGACCCCGATCGCCCCCGCCCTGCCCTTACCTGGCCGCCTGCATGAGGGGACTCCATCCGTAATGGTTCCTGCTCTGTACCGAGGCCCCCTTCCGCAGCAGGAACCGCACCAGCTGCTCGTGTCCCCCCGCCGCGGCGAACTGCAGCCCGGTGTTGCCGGCCTCGTCGGTGCAGTCCACGGGCACAGCGGGGGCCGGCGGGGCGGAGGCTTCGCCGCGGGGCTCCGGCACCGCCGCCTCCTCGGTACCGCAGGAGGAAGGGGCCGCCGGGTCTCCGCTGCCGGGCAGCCCCAAGAGACGCCGGGCGGTTTCGCAGTCGCCTTGCTCGCAGGCGCGGAGGAAGAGCTGGACCTGGGGGGGAACCCCGCACTCCCCCATGGGCAGCGCCGGCCAGCCCCGAGCAGCTCGGCCGCCCGCCGCCACCACCGCCCCCGCCGCCGGTGGCTCGGCGGCCGCCGGGAAGGCAGCGGGGAGGAGGGGACTCCGCCGGCGGGAGGAGGCCGGCCGAGGGCGGCCGCAGCGCCCCGGCCGCTCTCGCCCGGCGGGGAGGGGAAGGCGGGCCGGGCCGCGATGCGATCCTCGGAGCCGGCGAGGAGCTTCCCCGCCTGGCCCGGGGGCCTGGGCGCCTCTCCCCGCCGGGCCGGCCTCCCCTGCCCCCGCCGGTGTCCGCCCTCCTCGCCTTGGATCACCGCGTCTCCTGCCCCTTCCCTTGGCTATAGGGCTTATTCACTTTCACCCGACACAACAATCCCTTTTTTTCTGCTTTGTAATGTGATTTCTACTGCCTGGCGCGGTCCCTCTGTCAGCCCCACTTCACTTACATGATACTTTGGCGTTTACTTGCACCTTCCTACTTTCGCTGTTCCCTCAGCTCCAAACTGATCTCTTCCTTCGCTGAGATACAGGATTCACAGTTGAGTCATTCTCAAAAAACACACATATATTTTCTGCCCCTCAATAATGCTGATCAGCTAGCCTTTCTTTTCAAAGAGTTTTAGCGTAAAATTCTGATTTGTTGTGGCATTTCTAAGTATTTTCTCTTTAGCCTCAGCCTCCCAGGTAA
The DNA here is from genome assembly GCF_964106895.1 of Numenius arquata. Classification (NCBI taxonomy): domain Eukaryota; kingdom Metazoa; phylum Chordata; class Aves; order Charadriiformes; family Scolopacidae; genus Numenius; species Numenius arquata. The sequence goes on along the minus strand of NC_133579.1, from coordinate 35,739,364 downwards.
CCTGAAATCTTTTCCCGGTTATATTGATTTATGAAGTGAGAAGAAGGAAAAAAAAAAAAAAGCACTGACGAAATAAGCCTTCAACTGCAGTTGACCAGTCACTTAAGGATATTTTGTTGTATCTCTATAAGTTTAGGCAGGTTTTACTGCAGTGGTGGAAGGTTTGGAGATGAGAGGACGAGGAGAGGTTTGGGGGAGTGTAGTGAAACCGCCAAATGCCACTAAAATGAAGCCATCCCCTGGTTTTAGGCAGTGGCATCTGTATCTTCCAAGTTATATGTCTTTCTGCCTCTGGTCCACTTGCAAATCCAAATTGCCAGATCATCATGGCAAAGGGCCAAACGCGTTACACTTGGAGAAAGACTGGCAAACAAGAGTCCTGGCTGTGTTTATGGCCGCTTAAACCAGTCCTCTGGGAAAGTATCATTCACAGCAAGGAAAAAAATTACACTTTTGCAAACTTATCATTACAGAAAGAATGGGACAAATACCTAGACAGGGTAAATACTCAGTGATGCTCCCTCCATTCTAGATACCATGTGTTAACGCCAGTAACATATGTAAATATTAAACATATGGACTTATGTTAAATAAGTTTCTTAGGCGTAAAGGTGCTTAGAGTGGTCATCATCAGAGGCGAGATACATGGCTAGGGTAGACTTTTGGTCTAGCCAGTAGAACCATTCTTACGTTATGATAGTATGAGGAGCTTGCCATTATCAATAAAGCTGGATAGTCCAATTCCTTCTGCAAGATTTCAGAGCTTGGAAGAAGGGAATGGCAAGAGTGATTAATGCAATACATTATTCATGATTCAAGAAAACTGGGTCATATTTACCATATGAAAGTGCATCCTTGGATATAGTCAAATTAGTGACAGAATCACTCCAGTTTATCTTTGAGATAAGCTACTGAACATGTTGATCATACAAATTTATGTTATGTAGCTGATGATTACACTGTCAAATTCTACTAATGGTTTGAAACTCCAGACAAAGATATCATGAATGTAATTAGGAATGTAACAGCAAAATATGCAACTCTTATTTTAAGAGACTCAGAACTAAGCAGTAAGAAACTGGGGGGTTTTGGTTTTGTTGGGGTTTACAAAATGAGAGGAAATTATTTGTGCTAAATTCTGCTGCTGCCATCTGACGGTCATTTCTGTCTTCAGTCAGCATCCTTGGCATTTATACAGATATGATCATTCAGTGATTTATGTCACTGATAGAGAATCAAAATATCATGAGGCAAGGGAAAAATAATCAGATCTCTTCTGAAATGAACGCAGTGCTATAGAATATTCTCATGGTGATGCATGAGCACCAAGCTCCCTGGAAAATATAGGACTTGATTTCTTCACCAAGGAAGGAACAACCTAAACCTTTCAAATTGTTCATTAGGGTAAGAGGATGGAGAAAGCTTAGTTTGGAAGATAGTTAAGGAAAAAAAAACCCCAAGATTCTCAAGTGCAGATTGTGCATTAGTCGTTCGAAAGGTTATTCCAAAATGCATCTGTTTTGTCCAGTCAGTGAAAAATGCATTGCTTTTGAGAAGAAATTCCTTCACATCACCAATGTGCTAATTTGTATAGGCCAGTGTTGGACTGCTTGAGGTTAAAATAATTTAAAATGACAGAGAAAACCTGATGAATGAAAAAAATTACTTTAGACTAAAGGAGATTTGAAAAGTGCAAGGAACAGAACAGGCCCGCCAAAAAAAACATAACAGATAAGGCAAGAGCAAACATGTGAGGCTAGCATTTGTGCAACTTAGAAGTCTCCACTGCAAATGATACCAAAGCACCAGCAGGGAGAAAAATGGGCCAATGTAAGCTTTATTAAAGCTACTCATAATACAAGGCAACATAAAGGAGATAAACTTAGAGCCATCATTCTGCAAGAGACAGAACCCGTCATTCCCAAAACAAAGCCTAGGAAACCACTAGGGCATGTAAGGTACCTGTAGAGCTAGTAAAGTAAGTATAATATGGCAAACGTGCAGTGATATAGAACTACAAATTGGCCAGGTAACATGACAAAAAATTCTGTTGCTCTTCCAGCAGTAATAGGATGTAATACATTTGGACATATCCTCATACCATGACGCACAAGCCAATTTCTACCTCATAAATAATTCAGGGTCATATAATATGAAAGACTATAAAGTTACCATCATAATCAAAAGCATCTCAGAAAGGGAAAAATGCAAGTAGTCAGGCAACTTGTTCCAAAGAAATCCAGAAAACTAGAGATAGTTGACTCAGTCATAATCTTCATTATGAAAGTCTGGGCATGGTGGCATCTAAAATCCCCAAATACGATGGCATTATTTTCATGGCAATTCAAAGAATAAAAGGCTTAGTTTCTACTGTAAAACCTTACTGATATGAATCACAAGAAAGTCACACTTCTGAGAAAAAGAAAACTGAAAGTTTTAGCTGTGTTTTATGTGAAGACTCTTATCTCCATCTTAAAGAAAAACATAGACACATACATTTAGACATACTATCAGTGAAAAGTAGGTGTTTCTCTGGTATCATCAGACTCATATGTTAACTTTGGTCCTTTCAGACACACAAACATAAATAAATTTGAAAAATGACACAAAAAAAAAAAAAAGTGGTGGCAAGTACCTACAGTATAGGATGACTAAGATTCATTCCACCACACACTATCCCCTTGAGTTTTTGGTTCAGAATTTTAATCATGGCCTATGTAGCAGGCCTCCACTTTGTCTGCTATAGCCAGCTGCTATAACTTTGTGATGAAATTACTTCATTTATATGTTTCTGAATATGCCACAATTCTGATCAAACTTTCAAAAATTATTTGCGTATTACCGAATATGAAATATTCAGTATTTCAATTCACCGTGTCTGCACCAGAACAGATGAAAAATCAGTCAGGTTTCCGATATAACAGTCCTCAACCAGACCCTTCAGCAACACATCACATCATACCATATTCCACACACAAAACTATTTTCCAGTAGTTCTCGGCAGCTAAGCTTGCTAGCCATGGCTTCCTTTATGTACGATATCTCTTCTACTGCCTGCAATTCATGCTTGCTGTTTAACTAAAGAGAAAATTTGTATATCAACAATACATACCTATAGCAAGCAAATAGACCAACTGATGCCTCTGGCAGTCATGTTGTTACTACCTTTAAGCTATACCGGCTTGCATATGACCTTTTGAACAAGGTATTTTGTATGTGTGTGTATGTCTCTATGTACATATATGTAGACATATATAAGTACATATGCACATACATGTCTTACAGAGACCTGCAAACTGGTACAGGTTGGGTCTCACCCCAGTAATCCACAGACTGCTGCCTGTTTTTACGTCACAATGAGAATTGCACAGCGTTCATCAGCCTGACAGAAAATCCCTGAAATAGCCGACAGTTTCTATCTCACTCATTAAGTCTGTGTTTTTGAATCTACTTTATTTTTAGGACTCTGTACCCACTGTGCTTCCTCCCGTCTAAATTCCTGACACGCTCTGCCTCTGCACTATGCACCCTTGACCCAAAGCCCACCCTGTAAAATAGGGCCCCCACTGAGGCACCGAGGACCTCGGCGCCCACCCTTCGGCACAGCCCTGCAGCTGGGCAAGCAGGGGCTCAGCCCATTCCACGTTTTGCCAGCACTAGGCAACCTCCTCAAATAAAGACACTTTCAACATAAACATATTAATAAAAAAAATGTTTGCTACGGGTCGAACAATGGGAATGATACTCTTGTGCTGACAAAGCACAGAAAGAGCAGCCAAGGTGGGAGTCTGGAGGGAGGGTGGGTGGGGGCTGTTTCTTTGCAGGGCAATGCCATTTTACAGCCAGTTAAAGCGATGGTGAACAATGACCCGTAGGTCCAAAGCAATCTCCAGAGGGTATGTTTTATAACTTGGCTGAATCTTCCTCTCCCTGAACAAGTTTTCTATCTGTCTGCAATGCATTTGTACACCATGTTCCTCTGATAATTTTTTTCCTTTTATTTTTTTTTAGAATCATAGAATCATAGAATGGTTAGAGTTGGAAGGGACCTTAAAGATTATCGAGTTCCAAGCCCCCTGCCATGGGCAGGGACACCTCCACTAGACCAGGTTGATCAAAGCCCCATCCAGCCTGGCCTTAAACACTCCCAGGGATGGGGCAGCCACAACTTCCCTGGGCAACCTGTTCCAGTGCTTCACTACCCTCACAGTAAAGAATTTATTTCTGGTATCTAATCTAAATCTCCCCTCTTCCAATTTAAAACCATTACCCCTTGTCCTGTTACTACATTTCCTGACAAAGAGTCCCTCTCAGGCTCCCTTCAGATATGGGAAGGCTGCTATAAGGTCTCCCCAGAGCCTTCTCTTCTCCAGGCTGAACAACCCCAGCTCTCTCAGCCTGTCTTCATAGGGAGGTGCTCCATCCCTCTGATCATCTTCGTGGCCCTCCGCTTGACCCGTTCCAACAGGTCCATGTCCTTCCTGTGTTGGGGACTCCAAAGCTGGACACACTACTCCAGGTGGGGTCTCACAAGCACAGCATAGAGGGGTACAATCACCTCCCACGACCTGCTGGCCACACTTCTCTTGATGCAGCCCAGGATGCGGTTGGCTTCCTGGGCTGCCAGCGCGCACTGCCGGCTCATGTTGAGCTTCTCATCCACGAGCACTCCCAAGTCCTTCTCCTCAGGGCTGCTCTCCAGCCATTCTCCGCCCAACATGTATTTGTGCCTGGGATTGCCACGTCCCAGGTACAGGACCCTGCACTTGGCCTGGTTGAACTTCATGCGATTTGCATGAGCCCACCTCTCAAGCCTGTCCAGGTCCCTCTGGATGGCATCCCTTCCCTCCAGCATGTCGACCGTGCCACCGAGCTTGGTGTTGTCGGCAAACTTGCTGAGGGTGCACTCTATCCCACTGTCTATGTCTCCGACAAAGATGTTAAATAGCACTGGTCCCAATAACGACCCCTGAGGAACACCACTCGTCACTGGCCGCCACTTGGACATTGAGCCGTTGACTCAGTGAATACCTAAGAATTAGGTAAATACCTAGAATACCTAAGCATTGGCTGTTACTAAAACTAGGAACATTATTCTGGAACACATTATTAGGTGCTTTCTTTTCCCCTGAAAGTATGAATCTAGGAACCTATTTGAACTTTAAGTTTATTCAAAATGTAGTCTCTATCTATCTAGAAGTATCTCTAGATACTTCTTCACACTCCTTTTCCACTTTATAATTTTGCTTCATTTTGACTGAACAAAAAAAATTAAAAAGAAAACTATGGATTAGGAAAATTTTAAAGCCTTTTCAAAATTTAACATCTCTATTTTTTTTCTGTAATGTGTATATCATCACTATAAAATAAGAATAACTTTTAATAATAATTGGTGTGGAAAATAGTTCCTCTTAACTTACCGCTTTGTTTCCCTTGTTTGTAGACCAATTCCTTCAATAAACTCATGCATTTTTAGTTAAACTAAATAATACCTGAAATTGAAATGGATATTTCAGTGAGCAACAGACAAACTCTTAATTTCAACTATTTCATTCACTATCATGTAAGTTCTTACGGACAGTTACATACTGTTGTGTTTAATCTTCTCTTACTGCTTTTTGAAAGGTTTAGTTAATATTTTTTCTTCTTTTTTTTGTGTGAAAAAATACTATTTCACTTTTTTAAAATAACCTCTTCCAATGTATTAATTATTCCACTGAACTTCTGATTTAATTTTGACAACTAAGGGCATTAGAGCTTCTTACATAAGTAACTATTGGTTTTATATGACTTACTCTACCTGTTTCTGACTGAAACTCCTTAAGCAAACATTTTACTAATCTTTTAAAAATACCTCAAAACTAATTGTTTAATTTCCACTGTTATTAAAACTGGAAATAAAATAATTGCTTAAAAGGAACTTTTCCATTAAAACGTTGCAAGCTGTACAGATAGCAGGAAACTCATTTACCTTATTAATTCTAGATTTTTTTTTCTCAGGGGCTTATTTTCACATTCAGAGCAGAAGTCTTTATACTTTAAATATTTCAGCTCCGAAATGTAATTCTTCCCATTTTAATTAAACCCCACAAACTCTTAAAAAGCTTTAAGAGAGTCTCTTTGACTTCACATTCTTTACATCTTCTTCAAACTTATTTGTGAACAGAACTGATTTATTCTTAATGATTTTTGCATTAACACCATTATTGTACTTCGCCTTGCCGAATTTCCTCAGATTTATGTGCTTGGACATCATACCTGGGGAACTACCATTTACTACCATTGCTTTCAGTCCTCATTGCGATGATGATCGCAGGAGGCCTTCCCAGCTACTTTGCTTAAGGGCATTATTACTACTGAGACCTGCCTGCCTTACTTTCCCACCAGCTCTAACCTTTCTTGCTTCCATGGAAGCAAGGTGACGCTCTCCTACCTTTTCTTCAAGCCTTTTCTTCCTTTTTAAAATGTGACTGAGAGGTAGCTATGCTTGTTATCTGCTTCAACAGCCTTGTCTGATCTTACCCTGTCTGCCAGTGATTGCAGCATGCCTCCTGCGGTCCTGTCACATTCTGGTCTCAGTTTCCCATTTTTTTTATCTCAAAACTTGTTTTAGTCATGTGATCATATTCTTGTGTTCCTTCCATATTGCTCTAATACTTAAATAAAATACTTATTCTTCTAATACTTAAGAACCCCTGCAGTAGAGCTCTCCTGTTTTCTTTCTCACTGTTCTTAATTAACACTCAGTCCTACATTTTGCTCTTTACGTCTTCCCAATCTCCCCCAATAATTTCTTTTGGGAGTCCAAGAAGGTCTCCTTTTCCTTTGATTCATTTCAGGAAGTCCTTGTTGGGCTCCTCATGCTTAACATTTCTGTTACCCTATTCTAAGTAATTTGCAACTGTACACAAAGGGAAAAACCCAAGACTATTTGTTCCAGACAACCAGATCTAAACCAGCAGTATATGCCAGAAGTACTGACTTGTATCTTCAGGGTTTATTCCTCCACCAGCCAGCAACTAGGGACCCCCTGCTATAAACTCAATGCCAATGACATCAGTAGGGCTTCATTGATTCAGGAAGGATGGCAAGCAAGGAGACAGCGCAATCACTGGGTGTGCAATTACTCATGCCACTTAACTCTCTAGACCCCAAGCTTGCTAGACACAGCTTCCTTGATGTGTATATTCTTATGTCCAGCATATTGGTATTTAACAGTTGTCTACAAACCATATTTACACACACATACTTAACCACTATTATGCTCGTTATTCCAGCTTGTACATATGCTTTGAAACTAGATTCTATGCATACATAATTCTGTGATAGATAATTGTATAGCTGAATAAGTAATAATGAAATTGTATCTATACACACACACTCATCTGCAAATCCACCTAAACTACTTCATTTACACTAGTTTGCCAGCATCGGGATGACTCATTATTATTCAGCACCCTTCTGGCCAGAGCAAGGCCACAGTAGTTGACAACCTCTGTGTTTGTTGTCACATACAATATTTATTATCATGTAAAATCAGGAACAGCTCGTAGCTGTGTGCTGTGACCCTGTCTGGTAGTGATGTGGATTTTCCCTTTCCATAGTGTCAGAGGTGTTTTCATCCATTCCTTAGCAATGCTGGTGAGCACCGCCCAATACCGCTTACCAGCCTGAAGTCCCTCTCTGGGGATGGCCAGTGTCCTCTGCTGGGTTGATCTTGACAGGCCTCCAGCAGCAGAGGATAGTGCAGTAAACAGTCTCTTTGTAAAGTGCACAGAGCAGATGACACCTCAAAGCCCAAGTTTCAGCTCCCTGCTGAACGTGACAGATAAACTGTATCAGTTATGTTACACTTACGTTAAGGTTTTTCAAATGCAAAATCAGTTTCTTATGTAATCTCCTGGCCTCTGGATCACAAGGTCAGACCAACCCGGGCTGCATCCTGTTAGGGGGTGAAGTGAAAAAGCAGCATGGATGTGTTGTTGAGTATGAAGCAAATTAAAAAGTTTTGACTACATGCCGCAGTTTCGACTACATGCCACAGTTGCTTTTTTTCCCACAATTCTGTCACGACATGAAATGGACTGCCCGTTATCCGGATAATAAATTTGGGATTTTTACTTGTCTTCTGCATTTCTCTCTATGAGGCCACATTGGTTGACTTCTTTTTTCAATGAAGAACACTGCTTTCTTCAGTGAAAGAGCTTGTAATTAACTCCCACAGCTTCTCGGCCCATGTTCTGTTTACTTCTAAAGCACATGCTATTCCAGAGGCAGCAGAATGGATGCAGCCTGGTTTCTTACCGGCTTGTTTCCTTCAGCCCCAAAGCTCTTCCTAGGCCCTCCGTGCCAAATAACCTCCCTTGCTGCCCTCCTGCAGCCCTGGATACCTCTGTCAGGGGACAGCAAGCCTTGGGGCCGTCCTGCTGATCTCCAATGGCAGAAGCAGCTTGCGGTGGCCGTGCCTGCCAACTTTCCCTTGCTGCCCGTACCCCTGCATATCATCTGCCATAGAGCTACCGGTGCTCATGAAGGTCCTTCGAGCTTCAAGGTGACCAGATCACCTCCTTCCTGGAAGGGTAACAGCAAATGTGTGAAGGGGACATGCCTTCCTCCCGCATCCCCGCATCCCAGCAGCGCATGATGCAGCAGCACCAGGCTGTCCCCTTGGGGACAAGCGCTGGGGGCTGGGGCAGGACCATTACTGGCTCCACCGGTTGTGTCTCCAGCGAGAGCCTGTGCCTCCGGTGGGGTGCCGCGGCCCTCGGGACCCAGCAGCCTGCCGACCACCCCGAAAACGAGGAACATCGCTCACCGGGGAGCCGGCTGGGGAGCGGGAGGGCCGCAGCACACCCCCGCCCTTCACCGACACGAGTGGCGGTGTCCCTGCCCCGGGACCGCCGGCGGCAGCCGCTCCCCGCCCGGCGGCAGCTCTTCCGCGCCCCTGCGGGCCGGGCCGGGCCGGGCTGGCGGCGGGGCGGGGCGGAGCGGAGCGGAGCGGCGGGAGGAGCCGCCGCCGGCGGAGGAGCCCGGGCGGTGTTTCCTGGCGGGGCCAGCGCGGCGTGGGCAGGTCGGTGAGAACTTCGCCGTAGTCCGCCCGGGGCGGAGGCGCTCCCGTGTCCGTGTCCGGGAGGAGGCCGCCCGCGGCCCCGCCGCCTGGCTCGGCATGGCCGGCCGCTTCGGCCGCGGGATGTGCTGGGGCAAGCGGGGCCGGGGCTGCCGGGGAGGGGGCGCGCTGCTGGCCCTGGGGCTGCTGGCCGCCGTCTGCTTCCTCGCCTGGCGGCACGGCCCGCCGCCCCGCCACGCCGCCCGCCGCGCCCCGCCGCCGCCGCCGCCCGCCGACACCGAGCTGCTGCGGAAGCCGGTGTACGCGAAGCCGGCCCCGGAGCCGGGGTCGCTGGGCGATCTGGGCCGGGCGGTGCGGCTGGAGCTGAGCCCGGCCGAGAAGCGGCTGCAGGAGGAGAGCATCCGCCGGCACCAGATCAACATCTACCTGAGCGACCGCATCTCCCTGCACCGCCGCCTGCCCGAGCGCTGGCACCCCCTGTGAGTACCCGCCGCTCCACCTGCCGCCCCCGCCGGGCTCCGGCGCTGGGGGACCCCGGGGGCAGGTGGGGGTGGGGGCAGAGGAGCCCTGCCTGTCCCTGGTCTGCCTCCTCAGAGCAGCTCCCACACACAGAAGAGTGTTCGGTGGCAGAGGTCGGCGGGGGGGGTAATCGTGTCCCAACTGTAGCTCACTCAGAAACGTGGAGGCTTTTAAAACTTTAATTCCAACACCCAAACGCTTTTGCTCATTAAGTTAAAACCGTCGCTGATTTTTTGCCTGTTTTCTGCTCCTCCACAAAGCAGAAACAGTAGCACGTTGGTGGTGGGTGTGTAACTCGGGAGTGGTAGTTCCCCTCTGGTAGACCCTCGCAGTGTGGTTTCAGCCCTTACGCAGTGGCCGTGTTTCTCCTGCTGCCGTCCCCCGGATCGGTCACTGTAGGCAGCACTGTACTTTTCCCAGTCACTCCCAGCTTTACAAATGTTACGTTTCCCAAACTTCAGCTGTGCGTTGTGTTCGGATGTCTCATGCCACACAGTATAAAGCAGATTGTTTTATCATCAGATTTACCAGAAGTGATTTAGAAACGCTCACAGAGATGCATAACATTCTTCTAAACTGGCACTTTGCTTGTTCCCGGATACTTAGTTGGTGGGACAATTTACACTTACAGTTACGACACTAATGCCAGATGGTGGCATGAGCAATTGTAAACTAAGGATTAGATACCGCTTGCTGAGGTGATTCTAGTTTACAGGCAGCAGTTCAGCGCGGTTGTGAAGTCGGTGCTGCCCAGCGGGTCCGACTCCATGGTCAGTTCTGGCCTGAGGCAAACTCTTGGTTTAACTGAGTAGATCGTCCCAGTGCGGGCAGTCCTGGGAGCGAGCAGCCAGGGGGTGAGGAACGCGTGGGCCGGTTACAGGTATGTACCTTCAGTCAAAGGGGTCAGGACAGACTGAGGGCTGCAGAGCCCTCTCCTCTGTTTCACCCGAGCTTGGTTTCAGCCAGTTTATTTCATTGCAGCAGGTTTGTGTGGTAGCAAAGAGCTGTGGAAAAAGCAGGGCTCTGCCTCTACCATGGGTTGACTTCACATTAGTGTGTCTTATCTGGTAGTTCACCCAACTCTAGTTGTTAGCGCTGAATCTAAAACATGAATCCTGTGATAGCTCTTAAACAATTGCAGTGCAAGTGCAAGGCCTTTTTATTGTAAATTTAAGCATGACAGTAGGCTTGTTTTCTTTCATTCTCTCCTTAGAAGAAGTCTATAGGCCATAGGCTAAAAAGGACCGTTTCAGTTGCGTTTCTACAGGAAGAATTTAAATAATTTCAATAAATAATTTTGGACTCCTGCCACTTTTCTCAGGCAGGGTGTTGCAGGAAGTGAAAGATCACAGTTGTTGAGCAGGGGACATTACAGACCTGGGGGGGGGGAGATTCTTGAAATGAAAATAATGTAAATGGGCTGGTGGATTTTGGCTACAATGACACATACTTTTTGATTTGAATATTTGGATGTTGAAGTGACAAAACATATCCAAACCAAAAGGATTGCAAAGCGTCAGTGGCATAATCTCAGAGAGAACTGCCTTCTGGGGCTGGGGCTGTATCGTGCCGTTGCAGTATCTGCTGACAGGTTCTTCATGCGTCTTCACACAGATAAATCTAAATTATGGCAGAAACATCACAGAGCATCTATCCAACTCACACAGCAAATGTAAAAAAACTCCCCCAGATACAATTCTGCTATGAGGTTGTTAATTACCTCTCTTAAGAAGGAAGACCGTATAAGAGATCAACGTTAAAAAAAAAAAAAAAAGTACTGAAAAAAGTATACCAAGACTGTAGTGACAGAAAATTTATTCCACTTCAGTGTAAGATTAGAGGCCATACAGGTTGAAATGTCAAGTCTATGAAAAATATGATTTGGTTTCTTTGTTTTAAGGTTGGTAATGCTTGACCACTCATGGTCTTTAATGAACGTTTGAGTGATGGGTGACGCTACAGTGGTAGGTAATAAGTACCATTGATAGACTTCAACTAGACTTCAGCAGTCCACAAAAATAATGCAATGGCTACATTTTAGTGGTGATCAATGAAAAAAGTTTGGTACCTGAAGACCAGAAGATCTATACCGTTTTGTTTTTTTTAGTGGTGTTCCAGAGGAGAACCAGAGAACTGTGTGCTGGCAAGGCTTGGATCTCTTCCAGGCATATTATTTAGAAACTGTGGTAAGAAAAATAATTGGTAGCAGGTAGGTAGGCGTGATCTATTGAGAAAAAGTCAACTTGGCTTTTGTCAAGGATGACGTGTCTCACAAATCTATTGGAGTTCTTTGAAGGCTGTGATTATCCGAATATGGAAGCATGTTGTTATTTCCAGAGGCTTTTGATGAGTTCCTTAAACAGCTGTGAAATAAAGTGGAAATTCCTTGCATTTATAAATAACTGGATAAAAGCTCGGAAGCAATCGTGATTTATTTTGTTTTGTTTTGTTGTTTGCTTTCTTTTTTAATAGTGAGGGGTCACATCACTGGTAAAGTCCCACAAAAATGTGTGTTGGACCTGATGCGATTCAACTTACGGCATGGCTTTGATAAAGAAGTGACTAATTAATTTACAGCTGAAAGACAAACAAGCTACTGAGAGGGTGCCTCTTGCTGAGCTGCTGCAATACTATGTCGATGCATGCAGTAGATAAATTCTGCCAACTCTTTTTTTCATAAATTCTTTATTGTAAAGCATAAGGAAGTCCATCTGCTAGAAAATCAAAATAAATTATTAATGAAATATTAATAGGTACTGTGTTTGGAGACTTTATTCTGGGCTATGGGCTTTTGGTCTGTTTCAGCATATTCTGATGTGTGTGGAGGTAAGTTCTCTCCTGGAAATTTTAGATCCCAGGAAAATGGGAGGGTGAAAGAAAGGGAAATAAAGATAGCTAACATCCCCACTACCTGGGTGCCTCACTGCTCCTTTTAACCTCAGTGACCTCCCACACTCATCAGTGAACCCAGTCTCTGGGTGTGAATTTGTGAAAATCACAGTCATGTGAATATAGTGAAAACTAGAATTTTGCTAATAAGATTTTGAATATCTGAACCAATACACCTTTAAACCTGGTCTGCAAAATTATGGATATAAGGTGTTGCTTTATCAGAAATTTATGACAAAAAAACTTTTCTCACTGCTACATATTGTATATCCTGGGCCTGCTGTCAGACCAGAAATGTGGCAATAGTAATTTGCTAATACCTATGTCTGATAGTACTGTGCAGGAAGAGAATAATAGTTTGAGATTAATCTGCCAAATAGTGTATTGTTTCACAATATTTGACTATGAATCCTATACAGATGTTATTTACTCTATAAAGTTTCTTCAACTCCAGGTGTTTCTCCTACTAATATATTCCTGCCAATGTAAATATTGAGAAGCCCTGTATTCCTTCTTGTTATTACAAACCACTGTAACATATTTTTTTTTTTGAGAACTCATCCTGTTTCTGTCTAAAGGAAGCGGGAACTGCCAGTGTTTAAGTGTCTGCGCTTGAGGTCAGCGACTGATAATACTATGTTTCATCACACCAAAGCTCTTCAGTTTTGTTGGTGGCTAGAATTGTGTGTGTGTATAGGTATGTGTATATATGTATCTATATCTATGTGTACCCATATCTATGTGTATATATATGTACCTAGATGTATACCTAAATATATATTTAAGCATACATAAAAACAAACTAAATAAATGTATAATATATATAAATAAACTATAAAAAATGTTCTTTTGGTAAAATATTATGCATAGGAATGTAAGGAAATTACTAAATGATGATACAGTTTGTACAAGGCTAGAAGTGAAATATGCCATAGGGTCAGAGAATGACAGAGGTTGGAAAGAACCTGTGGGGTTTCTAGTCCAACCTCTTGCTCATAGCAGGGCAACTTTAGTGTTAGAACGTGTTGCTAAAGGCCGTCCTCATCCTGTCAAATTTTGAAAGTCTCCAAGACTGGAGATTCAACAGCCTCCCTGGGCACCTCTTCCAAGGCTACATCACTGCCACAGTGAAATTTCCACCCCCACCCCTCCAATCATAACGTTATCTAGATGGCCCAGGTTGTCTTCTCAAGATCTATCCTTTATTTCTTGAGTTTATACGCATACAGGAAGCAACAATTATAGCAGGTTTAAAACAAGCAAGCATCCTCCATCAGCCATGGACTTACTAAGGGCCATGTTGGGGCTGATGCCCTGTGAGTGCAGAAGGGTGGGCACTGGGCCGTGTGTTTTGGCCAACTCTGCTCTGCCTTGTCCCCTGCCCCTGCACAACAGCCCGGCTGCGTCCCAGCTGGCTGGGCTTCTTGCTGCGTGCTGGTTTTACAGGGCTACAGGGTTAGGCAGACAACTGATAGGGTCTCTTAGACGGCCTTTTACAGTTTATTACAATGTGTAAGAAATACATTTCCAGTTTTTCTGCTTGGCTTTTTAGATTAAGGACTGTTTTTGAGCATTGTTCCTGATTTTAGATGTTCTACCTTCTTTTTTTAGTTTCTTTATTTCTCACAGTAGGGTTGCATTGCACATTTGTTTCAGGGATGGTTTTTGTAAAATCACACCAGCTGCCTTCTTTTAGCTGACTCGTTACAAACGGAATAAGGCAGCAATAGGCACTTTTGTGCCGACTCAGCATTTTATGTTGTCTCTTTTATGGTAGAAGACTGTAAGCTCTTGGGCCTCATTTCACATGTCCTTGCAAGAAAATGAATTTGTAAGTCTTTCCTTACCTGACAATGATCTTCAGTAGCCACAGAAGCCCACAAAAGTTTGAATGCAGTCTGCATAATATTTAGCAGCTATAAAAGAAGTTTTACATATTTGTTCTTCGATTCTAGATAATTTTCTGTATTTTGAAGAGGTTTGTTTATATCTATGTATTGTATGTATACACGCATGTTGTAATGGATGTATTTAAGTAGCAGTGTGTACATATTTAATTGTCTGTATATATAGGTAGATAGATATACACAAATACTTAATTTCCTCTGTCTCTATCATTTATGCCTACAGATGTCTGAGTTTAGAGTAACAATCTTGCACTAAGATTTTTCTGACTTCCCAATTCTCTTACAGTTTCACTTACTACTGTGTTTTGTTTTGTTTACTGGGTTGTAAGTAGCACATTACGCAGGGTGCTCACCTGGTAGTATCTCACTGGCAAACTCCCAGCATAATCCTTGAGATTAGGTTTTGGTCTCTCTTCTACTCCAAAAATCACAGCATCTGCTTTTGATGGGCACGCTGCTCCTGCCAGGAGTCTTAACCTGACCCTGTTCCAGGAAATGGCGTGGCAGCCGGGTGTTTCCTCCCCGGCACACCATGACTGCCGGACTTCACCCAGAAGCTTGTCTTCCATCTGTTATCTAAAGATGAAAGAACGTCAGTGACTTTTTGTTGTTGTTGTTGCTGTTGCAGCGCATATAGGAAAAGCGAGCACTTTAGAGAGCTTATCTGCAGAAGCTCGACCTTGCCGGTGCATCCCTTCCCTCTAAGCGCGCAGCTGGTTGCGTGCTCTGCACCCAAGGCTTGCGTTGGCGCAGGCATTCCCGGGCTTTACATTTGGTCAGAGTCCAAAAGACGCAGCGCTCTTTTACTTAAGAGCAAGCTTTAGTAGTTTCATAACACTATGGTCGCTGGTTTGGTGTTGGGTTTTTTTGTTCTATTTGTTTTCTGAGCTTTTCTGGAGTGGATGATTGGTTACTGGTAACTACATTAATCATAATACCTTTAGGTCATTACTTTATTGTTAGTTGGCAGGATTCCTTGTATTTATAAACAGGCTTTAGACCTGCAAAACAGTATGTCTCTGGGACATCTCATTTCCTCCCTCACACAGTTAAGTGGGGGAGTAATAAATCTGCAACATTGTTTTTTTGTTTTATTTTGTGTTTTTTTTTCTTAAATAAGCAGGCTTGCATTTTATCACAGTACAGAATACAACAATGCTTCCACAAGTGGTTTAATATTTAGGATATTTTACTATTTTGGTTTCCCATCTTCTGTAAAAATGTGTCAGTTTTCTTTCTCATTATGCTTTTGTTTAATAGTCACCTGCAAATGTTTTTCAGAAGAGCTCACATGATTACTTTTTGACCGTTTTTCTCTACAGATCCTGGTAGAGATCCTCAGCTTCCTCTGACGTCTAGATGACTGGTTTCTGTTGATTTCATTTTTAACCTGGTAAAGTTCCCAGATCAGTGATAGTAACCACAAATTATGATTTTTTTTTTTCTTTCTTTAAACAGTGCTTATACTATTCACAATTTTCTGTAAGGACCAGGTGCATCCACAGCCTACTATTAGTGATGGTTACAATAACTTCTTTCAGTTATTGTATTACTTTGCAAAGTTTTTTTCTTGTCCTATATCAAGTTACTCACATAAAAGTAAGTTTCTGAATGTAGGTGTAGGAAATTGCATGGCTCTATGCAAGTGTTAAGTGTATCTCATGACCTTGGAAGAAAATTGCAAACACGGGTAAGCCTTTGAGCAAAATGAAACCCCTATTTCAAATCAGCAAAATAAAATAGAAATTAATTGTTTTTTCCCCATGGACATGTACAGAAATGCCTTCTGATCTGCACATCCAGAATCTGGGCTAGGCAAGAACTTCTGTTGTCTTTTTCTGACAATTTGGAGTTAGGAGGATCTACGGATTTCTTAAATTTGTGAAATTTAGGATATAGATTTAGTCCACCCTCATAGCTGGGCTTTCTAGACAATTTTTTCTTAATGTAATTTTAATCTGTCATAAACAGATTTGCTTTTTTTTTCCCCCTCAATCTTCTTTGCAAGTATTTTCTTCTGTTTCAGACTTCCCAGCTTTCTTTCTTGCTTCTCACAGTGTTTTTATATCAGCCAGTGCTGTCCTTTATTATCTGAAGTCTAAAAGCAGTGTTTGGCAGTCTGTCCTGTTGAGAACTTACTGTCACCGGGAGAATCATTCTTTAAAACATGAAATAATCTGGAAAACCATTCCAAAATCTAGCTAGTCTCAAAGACTTGATCATATCATGGTGTTGTAGATTGAACTATATCCTGGGGGGCTCTTTCCTAATGAGGTTTGTTTCAGCAGGCACAATTCAGGGGGCATTTACCCGGGTTGTTGGGCTGGGAGCGAGTGGTGGGGAAGTGTGGGCCAACATCTCTTTAACTCATGTTGCTTACATGTTCCAGCCTTGCCCTGAATAATTCAGCCATTCTGGAGGTTAATCAGCACCTCGCTGCTATCTACTTTGCTACCAAGACACACCTTCCGTAAACATCAGCACCTTTTTCTGTAATACCCGAACACACATGGGTCATGTAGGTGTGCAAAACCGGGTGCAGTCTTTCTGTGCTCAGATAAGACTCTTTATTTTTTATTTTTTTTTTCAAAGACAAAACTGGCAGTTTGTTTGAGGTAGTTTTATGTGAGAAAATAAATTAGCATGAAAAGTTGTGTAGTGTTGGGAGGAGAAAAGAATAATCTGGTTTATCATATCCTTGATTCCACTGGAAATGTTGCACCTCTGTATCCCGGGTTTTGGTGTAATAGGGCTGTATCAGTTTTGGCTCACACACTGGATTTTATCCATAGGTTGCTCTCCCCCAAGAAGGGGTGAGGAGCAGCTGTTCAAACACATGTTCCACCTGGGGTAGGTAACATGGTGTCGGTAACTCTTCAGGGTGGCTCAGAAACCAGCACTGCCACCCATGTCATGCTGCTGAGCTTGAGATGCTCGTAGGTGGATCTGCGGAACCCGAAGCTGCTGCTGGGAGCAGCAGGGAAGGGAGAAGTGGAAGTCCTCTCCTGTGGCTTCGGGACGGTGGAGGAGGAGATGTTTTCTCTTGGGTGAAGGTGCCTGGCAGACCCCTGAGTTCACATTGCCGCTTTTGAAGCTTATGGGGTGGGCAGTGGAGAAGGTGAAATTGGACTGAGACACCCATTCATCCAGATCAGCCTTTTTCACTAACAGCCTACAGGACACTTGAGAACACCTCTTACTAAAGGGCATCTGCTGTTTAATTCAACGTTCTAATACTGTTCAAATTCGAGCTCTGGGGCCCCCAACATAAGAAGGACATGGACAGGTTGGAGGGTCATGAAGATGATGAGAGGGCTGGAGCCCTTCTTCTGTGAAGACATGCTGTGAGAGTTGGGGTAGTTCAGCCTGGAGAAGAGAAGGCTCCAGGGAGACCTTATAGTAGTCTTTCAGTACTTAAAGGGGACCTACAGGACAGATGGGGAAGGACCCTTTATCAGGGAGTGCCATGATGGGAAAAGTTTTAAATTGAAAGAGGGTAGACTTAGGCTAGATATCAGGAAGAAATTCTTTACTGTGGGGGTGGTGAGATACTGGAATGGACTGGCCAGAGAAGCTGTGGATGCCTCATCCCTGGAAGCGTTCAAGGCCAGGTTGGATGGGACTTTGAGCAACCTGCTCTAGTGGGAGGTGTCCCTGCCCATGGCAGGGGAGTTGGAACTAGATGATCTTTAAGGTCCCTTCCAACTCTAACCATTCTATGATTCTGTGAAATTAGGAAGAGAAAAGGAGGTGGTGGTGTGAGTCAGCATGTCCACCACCCACCATTAACAAACCTAGTAAGCCTGGTTCCTAGCCCACAGCGTGCAACCCAGCGTGAAGCAAGATCCTGACAATGTTTGCTACATGATGCCGTGATTGCCGTGGCAATGTCACATATCATAGTCACATAAATCATGTTAAATCAGATATAGCAGTAATATGTGCTGTTTTGAACTTCCTGAGAGAAGCTACAGAATATTGAGCTTTCTGTATTTTCAGGCATTCAAAACGAAACTTCCAAACTTAAAAATTTCAGTAGTCTAGAACAATTGTGGTTTTGTGGATTGCTGAGAATAATTTTTACATCTTGATTTTCAACACATCCTTTTTTCCATTAAAAATGTTCCAGTAAAAGAGAAGTATACCTTTAGAAACCGTGAAGGAATTTGCACCAATTGTATTCTTAACAAATCTTTGAAAACTCACAGAACATTTCACATTTTTTTTTTTTAAAATACGTGTAACTTGGCATCTAGAACATAAAACTTGGAGATTGAAAGTGTATTTTCCCTTGCCGTATTGTTGCAGTTGTGGTAGAAGTCTTACATAAAAGTATGTCAGCAACCATTCCTAATTAAGCTATGGCAGCATGCCCGGGGCACACACATTCATGCTGTCTCTCCCCGTGTATAGATACGTATCTCTAAGAGAGGAACAGCTCCTTACAATGGAATAAATTGAGTGATTACATTAATTGTCAAAAATGTTCTCTAAAATAGCCCATTTAATTTTGTTTAGGCATTTCCTGACTGATGTCTCCTTAGTTTCTAATAAATAACCTATTGTAAAACTTGCTAACAAATTTTGTAGTGTAGTAGATTCCAAACTTAAATTATAAAACTTGTCAGCCATATAGTCTCGGTTAGACTGTGACTTGCAAGTGCGATGTAAAAACATAAAACCAAAACCCCACAGGAACGTGGGTGTATATGATGATACCCCTTTACATCCTTTGCTTCAGTTTGCATTTTGTGGAGGCAGATGTTTGAGTAGGTGCTGTAGTGAAAGATGCAGGAAAGATGGTATGTAGTGAACTTGATTTTGAGTTTGTGTTCAGACACAGCATTACTCTCTCTCACTTGTGTGTAGGAATGTCAAGATTCATGGCTGAATACAATTAGAATTTTTAAAACGCAGATGTTTATTATAAATTGATAAACAAAAGCTGTATCTTTTGGTGTTTCTTGTTTTACACCTGTCTTTTAAGCTGCAGTGATCAAGGAGGAGGATCCTTGGAACATCCACCCAGTGTGGCAGAGGATGCCTGAGGGAAACCAAGTAGGTGCGGAAGCTGATGCTGCAGCAGGGCAGTGTTCCAGGCTGCTCCCTGGGAGGTGGTAAGGGGCAGTCCCAGCTGCATTCTCTCTGGGTGCAACTCTGCTGTGCACAAAGACTCTGCTTGTGTGTTTTCTAGTGGGGCTGCAGAGAAAAGGAGCCGTCAGAGGACAGAGGCTGAGGATACAGTTTGCGTTGCATTACCAATTATGGTTGTTATCCATTATATATATCAGTGTTTTTCAGTGAAATCCAGGTGCTATTTAAAACATACCTTTGTTTTGTTGGCTTCAAAAAGGCTGCTCACATGTGCTGGCCATGGATTTTTTCCTCAGTGACTAATCCTGGTATCTGGTAACTTTTTCCAAAATCAGCTTGACTAGAAATATGTGTACTTTTCTGAAAAAAATGAACCCACTCAATATGCACACATTTTTAACTTGAGGGTTTTTTTTAATATATGTGATTATTATCTGTATAAATACTGAAGTTCATGTGGTTGAATAAGATAATGAGAATAGTGAAGGAATATGTTGGACTTCAAATGACAGTGCATTTAGTTATGATAACGAGGTTCAAGGCGATATATCAGACAGCTTATAGTAAGGACTGTAGGTAGTTTCCTGTCATTTAACTTTAGCCATAGAAAAGTTAAACATCTGCTCTGTAGTTAAGCCTCTGTAGACAAGGGAGAAGTCTGTTTGTGCTAGATAAATGTCTTAAGGAGAGTGAGGTGAATCGCTTTGTCTTTATGGACATGCGGATTTCAGATGATTAGCTCAAAGTTAGCACCTAGCTTTTAGGTGGCTAGCGTGAGATGCAATTAGTCTTGTCTTAACATGATCCCCTATATTGGGAAAGGATGGTGTTATGCATTTTAGGGTGGCACTAAAAAGTGCCTTAGTCAGAAGCCGAAAGCAGCTTGCAGTATAGGCATTATAAATATACATTCCCAGTATCTGCAAAAACATATTTTTCAACTGCTGTCACCAGTTTGTATCCTCCCTGTCATATTAATGACATATTGTAACTGATAAGTGTTTGTTTTTCTGAAGAACCCAAAGTAGGAGTGAAATGATTCACTTGCAAAGTAGGAGCTTGGATACTTGGGTGACACACAAAGAATAAAAATACATCCTGAAGTTTGCAAAGGTGAATACAGAAGATGCATTGCTGAGGTGGTTCTCTTGTAAATAGGAGTTGGGAAATGGAAAAGCTGAGTTATGATCACTAGGCTTTAAGTCAGGTTTCATAACTGTAGTGAGGTTTTTTTGAAGCTTGTGTGTCTTGTGAAGTGGTAATGTTTAGTTTCCGTATGCATGCTGCTTAGCTGTTATTCAACAACACTTCTAAGCATTTCCATTTCAGGCATTAATTCTTTTTTTTTTTATGACTTTCTTACACTATTATTTTTCCAAAGTTTGAACACTTTAGGTTTGTAATCTCCCTGGTGGGATTATTTTTGAAGACTGAGCAAAGCTCTTTGAAATTTCTTTCAAAACAGAAAGATATCAGCTACTGAACAACTTTTTTGCCTCAGTCTTCACCAGCAAGGGCTCCAGCCACACTGCCCAAGTCACAGAAGGCAAAAACAGGGGCTCTGCAAATGAAGAACTGCCCACAGTACGAGAAGATCAGGTTCGAGACCTCTTAAGGAACCTGAAGGTGCATAAGTCCATGGGACCTGATGAAATCCATCCACGGGTCCTGAGGGAGCTGGCAGACGAAGTTGCTAAACCGCTTTCCATCATATTTGAGAAATCATGGCAATCTGTCAAAGTTCCCGCTGACTGGAAAAAGGGGAACATAACCCCGATATTCAAAAAAGGAAAAAAAAGAAGACCCAGGGAACTATAGGCCAGTCAGCCGCACCTCTGTGCCTGGCAAGATCATGGAGCAGATCCTCCTGGAATCTCTGCTAAGGCACATGGAAGATAAGGAGGTGATTTGAGACAGCCAGCATGGCTTCACCAAGGGCAAATCGTGCCTGACAAATTTGGTGGCCTTTTACAATACTGCCACAGACTTGGTGGACAAGGGCAGAGCAACAGACGTCATCTACCTGGACTTATGCAAAGCATTTGACACTGTCCTGCACAACATCCTGGTCTCAAAATTGGAAAGTCATGGATTCGATGGATGGACCACTCGGTGGATAAGGAACTGGCTGGATGGCCGTACTCAAAGGGTTGTGGTCAACGGCTCAATGTCCAAGTGGTGGCCAGTGATGAGTGGTGTTCCTCAGGGGTCGTTATTGGGACCAGTGCTATTTAACATCTTTGTCGGAGACATAGACAGTGGGATAGAGTGCACCCTCAGCCAGTTTGCTGACAACACCAAGCTCGGTGGCACGGTCAACATGCTGGAGGGAAGGGATGCCATCCAGAGGGACCTGGACAGGCTTGAGAGGTGGGCTCATGCAAATCGCATGAAGTTCAACCAGGCCAAGTGCAGGGTCCTGTACCTGGGACGTGGCAATCCCAGGCACAAATACATGTTGGGCGGAGAATGGCTGGAGAGCAGCCCTGAGGAGAAGGACTTGGGAGTGCTCGTGGATGAGAAGCTCAACATGAGCCGGCAGTGCGCGCTGGCAGCCCAGGAAGCCAACCGCATCCTGGGCTGCATCAAGAGAAGTGTGGCCAGCAGGTTGTGGGAGGTGATTGTACCCCTCTACGCTGTGCTTGTGAGACCCCACCTGGAGTAGTGTGTCCAGCTCTGGAGTCCCCAACACAGGAAGAACATGGACCTGTTGGAACGGGTCAAGCGGAGGGCCACGAAGATGATCAGAGGGATGGAGCACCTCCCCTATGAAGACAGGCTGAGAGAGCTGGGGTTGTTCAGCCTGGAGAAGAGGAGGCTCTGGGGAGACCCTATAGCAGCCTTCCAATATCTGAAGGGAGCCTACAGGAGAGCTGGTGAGGGGCTCTTTGTCAGGAAATGTAGTGACAGGACAAGGGGTAATAGTTTTAAATTGGAAGAGGGGAGATTTAGATTAGATATTAGGAGGAAATTCTTTACTGTGAGGGTAGTGAAGCACTGGAACAGGTTGCCCAGGGAAGTTGTGGATGCCCCATCCCTGGAAGTGCTTAAGGCCAGACTGGATGGGGCTTTGAGCAACCTGCTCTAGTGGGAGGTGTCCCTGCCCATGGCAAGGGGGTTAGAACTCAATGATCTTTAAGGTCCCTTCCAACTCTAACCATTCTATGATTCTATGACTCTATATGGAAAATTATGCTTCATTTCATCAACAATACTTGAGACTGCTAGCAACTGAGCTCTTGTAGTAGTCTAGTAAGGAATATATGTCTGGGAAATAATTTCTGAGATAAGCATGCAAATCTGCATAGAAGTTGAATTACTTTATTTTTCTCTAATTTTTTGAAAGTTTTGAAATTTTAGTGGGTCTATACATGATTAATTTTGCCCAAAAGAAACTTAACGTGCTAAAAAGCTAAGCTTCCAGTTGTGCTCTGTGTATTTCAATGTGCATGTTGAGAGATGGTTTCTTTCTTTGGCAGGTTGTCAGCGTTGTCCAACTGGGCTGTTTTGGGGATGGGGGCTGCGGGGGATCCGGGCACCACTTGGGGCAGCCAGGCCGGCAGCCTGCCCTGCTGCTTGGCGAGTCTCTTCTCCACACTTGCGTGTTGCCTTCCACCACAGAGCTACTAAATAAAATGCCCTTTATAGTTCTGGCCTTTTTCTTGACTTCAGAAACCTAAGAAACGTGTGCTCTGGTATGTCTCGTAGGAGGCTGACCTTTTCCCGCAGTGCAGGGTACGCTCATTGAAGGAGGCAGCAATGCACAGCGAATCACAAACAGTTTGGGGACTGCCTTGCTCTGCGCCAAATTATGTTCCCTGTCTCCAGCATGTAATTTTTGGGCAAATCCATTGAAGTCTTTAATCTATAATTAGGCTTATAAGCTTCTTTAGACTTCTTGGATTTCCTTTTTCAAAGAATGGAATACAATATTACTATTCAGTGAATCTTTCTGATATGTTTTCCAGAGAAAGCTTTCCTGGAGGTTTTCTATTTTCTTCTTTTTTCATTCAGTTTTCTAAAATAATTAGGTAAAGATCCCGTTTCCGTCAAGAAATGAACTGAAATTACCTGGTGCAAGTGACTGTGACATAGAAGAAGAATTTTTTCCTGGCAGTGCTGAGCATAAATGTTTTTCAATAGGCTAAAGTAAATATGTATTCCTAAAATTGGATGCATACAGTAGGTTTTTCTGCCTTTTTTTTTTTCTGAAAAGTTAATTAAAATGTCACTCCTTTTTCGTGTGTTACTACATAAACATTTGGCAAAATAAATCACTTCTGTCACCAGCCGATGGTGTGAGGCAGTTCTCTGTTAATGCTCCTGTTTGCCCCAGGACAAGTTACAGCCTGGATGGACATTTTTGTACTTCACTGTGTAAGTGTGTGTGTGTGTATTGTGTATCTACCTGTCTATGTATATCTTTATGTGTGTATGCATGCATACGCATCGTATACAGTGGATGTTGTTGCATAGCATTCCTTTCATGTTTGAGAATCACAGAATCCCATGGGATTGAAGGGACCTCTGGAGATCATCTAGTCCAACCCCCCTGCCAAAGCAGGTCCACCTAGAGCAGGTTGCACAGGAACTTGTCCAGGTGGGTTTTGAATGTCTCCAGAGAAGGAGATTCCACCACCTCCCTGGGCAGCCTATGTGTGCCTCCCCTACCCAAGTGTCATTTCTCCTCATTGCCTTCTCATTTTCAGGTATTTATTACTAAAGTACTCTACAGACTTTTTTTTTCTTTATAAGAATTTTAATTTTAGGAATATTCAGATTCAGACTTTTTTTTTTCTTTCTATACCACAGATCTTAAAAAACATTGCCTAATCTTTAAAGAAACCTAGAGGAAGTAATTTTTATTGCTAACAGCAGCATTAATTGATCAGTAAACATATTCTCAATGTGCTATAGGAATACAGTTTTCTTCTGATGTCATTGTCTGGGTGTTCGTAAGAACTTCAGTTCCCCTGAATTCACCTAAGGGATTTTGCTGTCGCGTTTTCTATTGAGCAGTGCTGGTTTCCATCGTCGGCTCCCACCAGTTTAGGTTTTGGAGAACTTGCTGCTGTGCTGTTTTTGTAGGAGGGATGTCCTACCTGCTTTGGTATCTGTTGTGATCCAGTAGTCTACAGAAGCTGAAGTATGTCCTTCTGCCCCATGAAAGCCCTGGTGACACCAGGCAGGTGTCACCTGCCTGGAGGCAGGTGCTGGAGGCCTGAGAAAATCCAAACATCTCTAAACCATTTCTGTTGGTTTCTCACAAAACTGCTCATACAGAATGCTCTAAGAAAAGGGGAGAAATGATAATAAATACCGTCATCATTTTAAAATTCTTTCAGACCATGGGAATCTTTAACAATTGACACGTTTGGCTCAGCTGGAAGTTTCTTGGCATCCTTGTGCTCATTTGGGGAATATATTTATAGCACATACATTCTGGAGCTTAATCCAAAGGTTTGCAAACTTCCTGGCTCTCCATAGAGCCAAAACCATGCATTTCTATGCCTGTCTGTGTTTTTTGTGGATTTCAGTATTATATCTTGGCAGTTCTGTGGGCTTCCCAAATTCTGCTCAGTGTGCATACATCTCAGTTCTGTAGCTGTTTGGTTGGATTTTTTTCTTTATATATTGCTGTTCCTTCACAGTTATCTTTTTACTGTCTAGCACTTGTTTTATTTTCCAAAGCACAAGTTATCAGTAATTTATGCTACTGTTTTTACCACACTTGGGTTTCGTATTTCCTTTTTTTTTTTCTTTCTTTCGTTAATCTGAGGCATGTTTTGGCCATTGCTTGTTTTTCTACTTGGGGTAATTTTGTGCAAAGACAGCTACTGCAAGTAGCCAGCCCAGAATACCTCCTATCAATTTTCTTTTTAAACATTTTTTTGAGGTTGCAGAATTTTAGTCATAATGCTGTGGACATGGGACTTCTGGAATACCAGCTTCCTGAAAGTGTTTGCGTGACTTTTCTGTGTACACACAGTTCCTTTAAGATGCTTTATTATTATTGTTTACAGCTAGTAAGTAGCATATGAACTCTTCATTTGAGAATAGTTTTCTGAAAATTAACAAATGCTTTTGCACTCATACTAAATATAATCCTCTCCTTTACAGATGCAGAGAGAAGAAGTATGATTATTACAGCCTGCCGAAGACCTCTGTTGTGATAGCTTTTTATAATGAGGCTTGGTCAACGCTTCTGCGAACTGTTCATAGTGTTCTTGAGACATCTCCAGATATACTTTTGGAAGAAATTGTCCTTGTAGATGATTACAGTGACAAAGGTAGGAAGAATAATTCTCAATGATGCTGATTGTTGGTGGGGTTTTATGGTCAGCCAGTCAAAGGAGGAAAAGATAAGCTGTTTGGGTAACATACCATAAAATTGTATGACATTGGCATCTAATAGGAGAACGTGGGGTTTTTTGTAGTGTGCCAGTGAAAATTTTGAGTTCTGGACCAAATTTAGTTTAGAACGGGGAAGCACATTTGCTATGTTGTAACATGGGTACTTCCATATATAGTTAACTACGGTCTGGATAACTAAGGTTGGAGCATTTCAGGTTCCCAAATTTGAGCAAGTTTTGATTGCTCCAGGCTTCCCCTGGTGTAAGGTATAGTAAGGAGTTACCTGGTTTTCATTTGAATTATGGGATGCAAAACAATGCTGGCTTTTTCCACCAGACATGAATTTTGTTAAGAATAAAACTTTTACATGGAAAAAGTTTTGCATAATGTTTGGGACTCACTTAACAATTTGGAAATGAATTTGAGGCAAATATGAAGCATTCAGTTTATTAAAAGTAACCATAATTTGTGTCCATCCAAGTTCTGCGCTTTTTCCTCGTCCTTTCCTAACATGGACAGTATAGCACAATAAGAATTCAAAATGATGGTATCTTTAAGGCACTGCTTTAAGTAATACGCTGCTGAAAAAAAGAGCTTTCTGTAGCGTGATGTAAACCAATCATTCCAGAACTATATTCTTCCTTTTTTTTTTTTTTTTTTTGTTTTGTTTTGTTACAGGACATTTAAAGGAGGCTTTGGAAAACTATGTGGCTGGCTTACGCAAGGTGCGTCTTATCCGTGCAAACAAGCGAGAGGGGCTGGTTCGAGCCCGGCTGCTGGGGGCATCTGTGGCCAAAGGGGACATCCTGACGTTCCTGGACTGCCACTGTGAATGCCACGAGGGCTGGCTGGAGCCGCTGCTGGCAAGGTGAGGTTACGCTCTGGGCTGGTTTTCTCTCCCGTTGCAGAAGAGACAGTTTGGCACGCTTCTGCAGTGGAAAAATGACTCTTTGCAGACGTTTACCAAAGGTTACTGCAGCCTGGTCCCTGAGGCGCTGCCGAGGGTTTGTCTCCTGGCAGTGGGGTTGTGAATGGAAGTGTGGAAGATCAGGAGGTGGATTTTTTGTTTTCTTTTCAGGAAGAGGAATCCTTCCCCAGCTTTGAAACTGCCTTGGAAAAGTAGTTTCCTATCTTCTGTCAGCCTGGGTGGTGGATGAGAAGAAGGTCTGGAAAGATGCATGCCCTGAGACATCCCCTATTGCAGGGCAACGTATGCATAAGCAGATTAGAATAGAAGTCAATAAATTCTGTCTTCCTAGTCCTGAGCAAATCCACCTTTCCAAACTGATTCTGATGCAAAGCATCACAGGGTAGGATAGGGAGGAGTTAATGTTTTGTCAGCACTGACTTTTACTTGGACACCATCTCTCCTGGGACACTGTACTTTACAGCTATGTAGTTTTTCAACTTTTCTTCAGATTTATGGAGCAGTTAGAAAACTTCCATTAGTTAAAAAAAACCCCAAGACTGAAAAACAAAGAAACAAGCCAACAAAAAAACCACAAAAACCCAAAATACTCTCTATTACAACTTAGAATATTTATGATATTCTTGAAGCCTCACCCACATGTAGTCAGCAGCCATATATGCACTTTTCCTACTGTTGGTTCAGCCACTGGTACCTCTTACTGTAGCACCCTGTCGCCCCCACATTGCATGCACGAGGGTGTATTGCTTTTGCCCCTCTTGCTGACAGCTTACATCTTTATCTCCTGGGATGCCATTAGCAGATACTGATAGATACAGTACCTGAATCAGACCTCCTAGATACTGTATATAGAAGACCAGCTCTCTTTAAAACATAATTAAAAAAAAAAACTTTTCCTCAAGGTCAGTGGTTTGATTTGCATCCTATGAAGATTCCCACCGGGTACTGTAGACTTCAGAGAAGGACCAGAAAAAACAGCCCTATGCAAACTGGAAAGAGAGCACATGATATCTTGAGGTGTGCAAGTGTTCATGATTCCCAGTGGAACTTGTGTTCTCAAACTCCCTATGTCCATTTGAAAACGTATCTGGAATAATATTTTAATTTTTCTTTCTTTAAAATTGCCACATTTAACCTATTTCTAAATTTCACACCGAGTATATTCCAGTTTACTATGGGTTAACTATGAACAGTATAGATCGTGTGAAGAAAGGAAAGGGGTAAAAATCAAAGAACAAGCTTAGTTTTAATGACCGTCCTCTGAAGGAACAGTACGTAACTGTGGAGAGGATTCTGTAATTCCTTCACTTCTTCAGGAAACCACTAGATGGCAATCTTGAGGAAGGATTGGGATAATTTTAAGTGTAATAAATCACTTCTGTAAAAAGTTAGGGCTGGATGTGTCTTGGAATTTTTGCTCTTCTTGCTGCAGATGCAGACCTCATGTCTAAGGGGATGTCTGCTTGGCGTATCTGACTCAAACATACGGGAACAATACAACAGTGTTAGCATTTTGCAATGCAAACAAAGTTGTATTTGTAAGCTGCCTGTGCGTTATACCATCAAGTTAAGAATTAACTTACGGAAAAGATGATGGCTTTTCACTTACCTGATTCATTTCATAACTGAAATCACATGCCAGCTACCTAATTTTTAGTCCTGTTCCTTTATAGGAGCAACAAAACAGTTTTACATTTTATTGGAATTTTTATTCCTCTGTGTACATAACATTCTCATTGGTTTGTACATAAGTTTTATGCAAGTGAGACAGGAGATAGCAATATTTGTATAAGCCCAACCAAACAGGATTTCACTGGGAGATCATAAAGGAGAAAACAGCTGTGTCGCATCTTCCCTCCAGCAACAAGAGACCATTTCATACTTAAGGAAGTCTTTCTCAGCTTGGTCAATACTTCTTTGGAAATGCTGCTGTTCTGTTGCATTTAACCACCAGAAGTTGCTCTAATTTTAGAGCCAGAGCCCCTTGGTCAGCCTGCAGGTTTTAAGCTTAACAATCCCATGAGGAACCAGCTCCCCTCGAATGATAGATACATCACATCTCTTCCTTGATTGGCAGTGTAACATGTTCAGTTTTCCTTCTCTGGAATATGCAGATTGGAAGATGCAGGACTAAAACAAGTACCAGCATCTTAAAGTCAGAAAAGTCATTTGATTTCACTGAAGTAATGGGAGATGTCCAAGATCAGTGTAGAGCAGATTGCTATAGAGTGATTAAGGAGAAGCACTTTAGCTTGAGTTTGCACACTTGAAGTTGATCTTTCCTAGTACTAAAAGAGATCTTTCCAGAAGTTGAGGTGAAGACGAAGGATCCCACTGCCTTCTGTAAAGGCAAATGCTTTTGGAAAGGAATCCAGAAAATCCTGCATGGTATTGAGAAATGGGAGGAAGGGGTTTATCTCCTTGCAGAAGTAGACCTGCAAGAAATGTCGTAAGCTCTGATACGTTCTTAGTATGATTAAGATCTTAACTATCTTTAGATCAGCCTTGCTGATAGGTATGTCATTCTGCCGTACTATCTTGTTTCTCCTTTTTATCTCCTATGTTGCTAGGGTTTCTGGAGGCCTCCTTCACGTAGGTTTCACTGGTGGAGATCTAATTCCCGTGTTGCATGGTTGTTTTCTTTAAGCTCGTGGCTGCTTTTTGAGTTACTGTTGTAGTGCTCAGTATAACTTTTTGCAGATGATCACAATTGCAAGAACAACCATGACTTTAAGGGCCAAGAGGCTAGCTAATTTATTATTCATCTTTGCAGAACTATACAATCATGCTGCTCTCTTAATATCTTAAAGACAGTTACCTGTACAAAACAAAATAGACATTTTTGTTGAGAATGTGGTGCTGGCTGTGGCATGCAAGCCAGATGCTCAGTGTGTTATCTTGGGCCATCTGGCATACCTTGCTTCCACTGTCCAGAAAGATTGATGCTTACCAGGTGCCTACAACCGAGTCCATCCTGATGCATCCTCCTGATGCATCCCTAGCAAGAAATCAATGGTTATTCTTGTAGCCATTATTTCCTTGTATTGCAGCATGAATTGAAAAGGAGAAAAACATCATGTTTGGTATCTGTAAGAGTTCTCTGTTCTTGACAGTTCTAGTTTTTGAGAGAAGTTTCTAATGGAAGTCTCCCTTTTCTTTTAAAAACATGTTAGGATTGCAGAAGAAGAAACAGCTGTCGTCTGCCCTGTTATTGATGTTATTGACTGGAATACATTTGAGTACTTGGGGAACTCTGGTGAGCCACAGATTGGTGGATTTGATTGGAGGCTGATCTTCACTTGGCATACTATTCCTGAAAGAGAACAGAACCGGAGAAAGTCCAAGACTGATGTGATCAGGTTAATTTTTACGCATCTTATGAAACTCTGAATGTTACAAGTGTTTTTGATTTCACTTGGAAATGCCAGGGCCTGAAAAATAGTTGAGAAATGAGCATATTACTAAAAATTGCGTATTTTGTTTAGTTCCCCTTTTTTCCAAAATAGCTCCTGCTCACCATGCTCCTGGAAAAATATTGCTCTAAAAACTGAAATTCCCATGTAATCTTCCATATGGAATCCTTATTGCACAAGCAGTTATCTTGACTCTTGCAGGCAAACTCCCATAGGTACTTATCAGCACATAGAAAGGTTGTAACTGATAACTAACACTGGAGGGATGTCCTCTGTGAAAAGCAAATAGATCAGTGTTGTAAAAAAATGTATCATGGTCAACAATGAAAAAGGGGAAAAAAGCATCAATCAGTAAGAAAGCAAAAGTATTTTTGAAGACTTTTATCTGTGCTGTAGCAATAGTGGTGGCTCCTTGCGATGTTTTCAAAGGTGAAGCAGTTTGCTGGTTCTTTTTTGGGAGGAAATGATACAGCTCTACCCACCAGAGTTTCTATCAAGGGCTAACTCACAGGAGCTCGTGCGGAAGTCTTACTTGTGGGTTTTAGTTTTGTTTTATTTTAAGATGACTTGCAGTCAGTCAGTATTATTTGTCACTCCATGCTATATTTTTAGGAGAGGTAAGGTAAGAGTACAAACAATACATCTGGAAAATGGACACTGTAGGCAAAATCCTGATAGTTGAGGGTCTACTGTGTTTAGCTTTGGAAGTTGCTGTATTTCAGCAGTGTATTGTAAGAAATGAAGCAACTGTGGGGCATTTTTAACATCATGATTTTAAAAATCCTTGCTTTTATTTATAATGTGTTATCTTATGGACTACAACAAATACAGAATGATTAATTTTTCTTAGTCTTTTCTAGGCTGCTTATCCTGGTAATATTACCCAGTACTTCACAAATATTAATGAACTTATCCTCAACTGAGAGAACTTTTTTTTTCTTTTAAATGGGAAAAGTGAAGCAGTAATTTGGTCCTCCTCAGCATATATTCATCCACATCCTCCTTAAAAGAAGTTTCACAATGGAGTAAATATTTTTAAAGCCTTAAGTTTAAATATGATGCTTTTCTTTTCCACGTCAAGAAGAATTGTCTTTGGCATACCAAGGGGAAAATGATGAGGGATAAAGCTTCACAGTAGCCCAAGGACACCGAGTTCAGCACGTGTCTGGAGAAAGCAGCAGTGCTGGGAGTGGTGTCACCAACAGCTGTGTTTGGAAAGACGAGATCTGGAGAGAGACAGAAGAGCTTGACTTCTTATGGAGTTTGTTTTTTTATCCTTCTGTCTCACTTCATCTCATTCCACTCTTTGAAACAACATATGACAGTGTAAGACAGTGTTGCTTCAAAAAGATGGCTGGTAAAATTAGTTTTGACAGATCAAGAGTGACTGATCACTGCACCTAGCATTTGTTAATATTTACCTCAACAGCAATTTAGTAAAATTCATAAAGTGTCAGCTGAATTTAGTTCCAGCCAATTTTATATGCTTGGCACTTTAAAGAGGGTCATTTTCTAAGACTGTAAACAATAAGAACAATATTGAAGAAATACAAGTTTATGTATATGTGCATACACTACTCTACTGAAAGTACATCCCTGTAGTGCACTGTTGCTCTGGGCCTTGTGGTCTTCGGTGAGGATCTGGTCTTGATCCCTGATTTTTATCTTTTCTTTTCCTGAACGTAGTAAAAAATTTTTTAAAATACAGAAGGGCAGATCTTCTTAGAAAGAAAAAAGTCTCTTTAGGGGCTATATTTACTAATTCTGCTCAATTGATGTCTGAGAGTTTTTCCACTTGATATTAATGGATCAGGAATGTTTTTAATTACTGAAGCACAAATATTTGTTTACTTATTACTTAAGTAAAACATATGAGGATACTGCACTTAGAATTTCAGAGCTGACTAATATAATTCTGCCACAAAAAAGCTTATGTTCTGCTGTGTGAAGGTAAGAGACTAGTCATTTATTGTCACTCACAAAGACACTGTGATTGCAAAAATTTATATTAACACAATGTTTATCTTCTCTGATTTCATTGTTATTTTTATTTTAATACATCCTGGAGCTTGTTTCAGATACGATTTTTTTACTACAACATTAAATTTAAGTGCCCTGGTGATAACCAATTAATGGCTGACTGTTACTTTGTATTCAGAAAAGGCTGAGATAATTGAAAAAAAAAAATACTGTATTTTTTATCTGTTGCATTGTTTTTTTAATTTATATTTTTTGCTTCTATTCAATTCAGAGTTACTATTCTCTTTCATAGGTCTCCAACCATGGCAGGTGGATTGTTTTCTGTGAGCAAGAAGTATTTTGATTATCTTGGTTCGTATGACACAGGAATGGAAGTCTGGGGAGGAGAAAACCTTGAGTTCTCATTTAGGGTAAGTGGCTCAAATAAAAGTTTTTCTTCCTGAGAATAAAAACAAGTGTCTTATTTCTTTCTTCATGTCCTTTTACTTAATGAGATAGCTGTAATGTAAGCAAGTATTGAGGAGACTATTTTGGGAGATTTTTATATGAATCTCCTTTCTTTGTTTTCGCACATTATAGCTGGATTTTCCTTCCGAATAGCCATTTTAAAACAATTTTTAAAAACATGTCTTTGTTTTGAATGCCAGTATAAAATGTAAGTAATGGTGTGATATTAGCGGATGAAGTTTACATTCTGTGCCTTGAAGAGGATTGTTGGAAAGAAACATTTATAATTCTCTAATGTGACTGGAGCCCTCACTGCAGCTGATGGAGTGAGCAGGAGGCAGCTGGTGGCAGTTATGAGTGGGGCGGGACAAGCCAGCCCCTGCACCACTTCTTTAAGGCTTTGTTCTGTTTCACTTCAGGAAAAGTCTGTGCAAAGGTTATAAAAGGTGATGGGGAAAATCTCGAGGAACTGTAGGGCTGTACCCCACTGGAGGAGGGCCAGACCAGTGCTCAGGTGTGAGGCAGATGATAGATAACTGGAATGAAAAGGATTTATGTTAGGGGAAGAGAGAGGAGATAAAAGGCAGTCCAGACTGACGAGCAAAATAGTCTTGTGCTCCTCAACTCTGCTGTTACCCCCACTGCTGCTGATTCCCACTGGGCACTGGCTGCCTGTGGTTTGCCCTGCATCACCCTTGCTGAAACAATCCAGTGGTGGTGTAAGATGTAGGCTGCAGGGACATCTTTGGCTTGCAGGGAGCTCACAACTTAGTATCCTGAATTTTCCTTGGGTTTTTTGCTCATCGTCAGGTGTGTTTTATGGTCATATTTGCATTTCTGTGTGTGGATCGAGTTGCTCCCTTCTGGGAGGCCAAAGGTTTTGCAGATGGACTGTTGCCAGCGAATATGCCAGCGCGTGTTAATTTTACTAGTGCAGATTGCCAGTAGGATCTAGGCATTTGGATCCAAATTGTGCACAACGTGCTTTTCTCTATTTGATTTCGAGCCCTTGTACTCATGCTTCCTGCGGTGAGGGTTTTTATGGAAGAGAGCAGAGCGCTATGATGTTGCTTAACTGTGTTCTTCTGGCTGCCCATGGTGCTCAACAAGGTCAAGAGGGATAAATCAGTGTTAATTCTATTGTCCCTGTGGCTTCTAAACCTGCTAGACCTGAAAATTAGGAGCAGGGGTACTAAAAACCACTGAAAACTAATTCATTGTCCTTCTCATCTGTGAAAACACCACCCTCTCCTGATGACATGAAAGGACTTGTCCTCAAGGCTCCTCTTTCTCGTACTTTGATTATTCTAAACGGAAGAAATTCTCTATAGTTTTGAGAGGTGCAACAAGGACAAAGCTTCAGCTAAAAGCATGATGACTAAGAGAGATAGAGGCTGCGTGCTGAATGCAGGATCAAGTCAATGTGCCTTGATTTCAAATTGCTTAATGCTATTTGGCTGGATAAAATTTCAGTTCATGGGCATTAATGGGCATTGAAACTCCTTTTTCTGAGGGATGGAAAACATGCCCTTTCATCTTCCCCCTCCTGTACACGGAGTGAGGGGAATCTGGAGGCGCTTCCCCCACCCCCCCGACCTCTGCTCTTGGTTCTGCTGGTGGCACTGCAATGTAAGATTGTGTCTGGGGACCACTGCTTGATACACCTGTAGTCTGTCCTTCAACCCACCATCACGGCATGAGAGAAAACCACGTTATGTGCAAAAAGGAAAAGCTATTTACCACAAAGTCCTTTCTTCATTTAGAAATTTCATTGCCCGGGGGCCTGGATGGTATGTCTCCAATTGCCTGGTGTCTTCTCTTTTCTGTCTGGATCTGGAAATCTGTCTCGCAGTGGAAGCAGCCAGGATGGGTTCGTGCAGATGGGGAGGTCCTTGTCCCCACCCAGCTCCCAGCAGACCAGGCAGGACCCCCACACAGGGGGTCATCCACAAGCAAAAATGCAGCAGAGAGAGGGGCAGGAACAGAGTATTTTTTGCAGTTTGTCTTTGTTCAGGAGGTAGCATCCTTTTTTAATTTTTTTATTTCTTCCAGAGAGTCCTAAAATGATAGAATGGAGGTGGTAGAGCTTATAGAGCTTTTCTTATTCTGCGTTCATTGACCCATTGGTCAGTTGTCCAAAGACCCTGGCAGGGATGAGGATCCCAAGGTGAGGTCTGTACTTTTACTGTAGCTTTTCATAACGCCACCGTCTGTTTCTGAAAAGAAAAAATATCGATAGTCTTCATGCATCAAGATGAAAGTGAAAGTAAAAATGAACATCGCCTTGTTTTCTTTTTGTGCTGAAAGAAAAAAGTACACTTTTATAATGAGCTACGAGCTAGCCAGACCTAGTAAAGAAACGTATTTTCATGCACGTGAGCATGCAAAATATACAAGAAATCTAATGTACTTCCTCATTAAAGGGGGTGCAACTAGTTTTAGGGGAGAAAGTTCTCCAGAGTCACTTGGGTTAGCATTTCGTAGTCAACTTTGGTTTCTCTAGTGAATTCCTTGCTTTCTCTCTCTTTTCCTTGCTCTTCATTTGTACCTGATTTTATATTGAGGTTGAAATGTGTTTTCCATTTTAAAACATATATATATTTTGAGGCATTGTTTAGCTGAAATATACTTAATTTTTTCATAACAGAGGAAGACAAGTAGTTTTGAACTGTTTTAATAAAGGAAGCGGAAGTTTATGAGCATTGCTTAGCAACCTACAGTTATCTTTTAGAGAAATGCAGTATTTTAATTATTGAAAAATCAGCTGTTGTGGAATTCCTTTAATCATCTTTCTGTTCATGTGACAAACATGCTGCTTCCCCAAAAAGCAACAAAAAAGAAAAAAGAAACCTCTCCTGAAAAGCAAGAAATGAAAATTTTAAATCCAGGAAGTAAAGATTATCCGGTGCTGCCTATAGAAGAATAATGAATTATCTATACCTTTAAGGAAACCGTTTGTTTTAAAAGTAAACATATGTATTAGAGTGCTTACAGTTTTGTTATTAAGCACAGTATTGTGTCACATGTGAAGATCTGATGTCATTATCCAAACCCAAATCAACAGAGACAACATTCATTGATTACTAAATTAAGAAATTTGAGAGGAAATCATAAGCAACTTAAAATTAGCAGTTTGAAGACAACATCCATCTTGGGTATGCTGAAAGCCTTCATCAGTAGTGACTTTCTAGATCCCTAAAAGTCCCAGGGAGAGAGATGGAAAAAGTCCCGTCACTGATCTGTTGTAATTGGTATGGTTTTCTGCCTCATAGCTTTCAGTCCTGCTGTGTTAATTTGAATAACATGTAATTAAAATGTATGTGCTGTACAAGAAGTTTGTCAGGGAGCAAACCTCTCTACCCCTTAAACATGTCTCAACTAATTTCCCTTGTCCTCCTCTTACAAAGGAAAGGTGAGCCGCCCTCTACGCACGGTTCAATACATGAGGAGAATTAGCTCACTGGAGTGCCAGTTCTCAAAAAAAAATCTACAGAAGGTCTATCAGAGCTATTGATGATTTCCTCAAGTCTGTTCAAATGCAGCAACGTGTCCTGCCATTCCTCTCATCTCACAATTTCAGAAACCATGTTTCAGGCAGCTGTCAGAAGCAGGTTGTCTGCCACATTGAACCTAGTGTTAAATGGAAAATAGCCATGCTTTCCTTTCATTACATCACACTTGGAGTCAGTGGCTGTGTGGGTGAGCTGTCAGAAGTCCACAGTTTTCAAAGGAGATGAGAATAATTACAAAAATTTGCAGAGTCCTGAGTCTAGTGTCCCTCCTTGGTGGTCATTTATGGGCTTTATCTCCAGGGCCATGTATTTCCCGACTTGGAGAGCCAGAGGCATGAAGATGAGGGCAGAGTGAGTTCTGCCAATTCCACATTCAGGTTCAAGTACTTTCCTTGACAGCAAGCAGGAATATTGCTTTAGATAGGAGAGGCTGTTTCACTAATCTTGGCTGGACCACCATGGGTCAGTCAGTTACAGAATTACTTTGCTTTTTCTTTTCATGCATTGGGTCTTGGGTTCTTTTCCCAGCTTTCCAATGAAAAAGGTTAGTTATAATTTATGACCAGGCCCCCATACCTCTCTTCTGAAATGGTGAATATAGAAATGGAAGCACAACTTACTGCTCTCCAGTAATACGATGAACTTACATGGTTTGTCAAGTCAGCTTTCTTGCAGAATACAAGAGTAAGTTTCTGGCAAGAAATCAGTCATCGGTTTCTTTGGGGAGGCTATTCATATGGCTAATTCAGACTAGAAACAGGCTGTTTTGTTAATAATCCTTATATAATTTGAATTGCAGGCCACAGTTGGACCTGCAGAAATATTGTGGACCATTTTTTATTATGCCTTCAGAGAAGGTAAAGCTAAGAAAGGGATAATTGTACACCACATAAAACCAGAGATGGGGTTATCTCCTTGTTGCTCCCAATTATTTGCTCTAAGTTCACAAGGATGTCATTTAATCTCATCAAGTGAGACACACAATTATTTTATGTGCTGCTTATAGTATGCTGTGATGTTCTTGAGAAGATATTATCCTTGCAAAGATTTATTGTTACTGTATTGTGCTTGCTAAGATTCAAATTAAAGATGCACAATGTCAATTCTTTGTTCAGATATGGCAGTGTGGAGGAAGTCTTGAGATCCACCCATGCTCACATGTAGGTCACATTTTCCCCAGACAAGCTCCGTACTCACGGTCCAAAGCGTTGGCAAATAGCGTGCGTGCAGCTGAAGTGTGGATGGATGACTACAAAGAGGTTTATTATCACCGAAACCCACACGCTCGCCTGGTGAGTTCAAGTCCATTGTTCTTGGAATTTCAATAGAATTTATTTTCAATGAAATAACTATTAATTTAGCTAATATTTAACATGAAGTGCTTTTTATGTTTATTTCTTACTTCTTCTGAAACTTTTTTTCCAAAACATAGAATAATTGCATATATAGTTAATTTTTAATTCCTTGGAAAAAATCAGAAATTCTGTGAGACCTGAAGAAGGCCACAGTTATGTCAGTATTAAATGAATGAATGAATAAATGAAAGAATAAAGTTAAGTAAGGTGACCCAACTAAGGAGGAGCTGTTTAGTCTGAAATTTATGCTTCTATGAAACGGATGATACAGGATTCTATCAATAAAGAATTACAGAAGAGACACACAATTAACAAATGCTAATCAACAGGATTCAATGGACAGTAGATTTTTAAGTGAACTGCATGGTGATAATCTTTAGCAAAATTACCTGTCTTGTGATAATTGTAAAGTTTTGGACTGATGTAAGACAAAATGGATTTTTCTGTTTGATTTACAGCTACACAGCATTTGATTAAAACCAAACCAAACCAAAATCAATATTGCAAAGATTAAATTAATTAAAATAAGTCCTGGGAACTCAGGTGAAAATGTTCCTAATAAAGTGTTTGAAGTATCAGTTCTGGTTTGGGGTGGGTTTTTTTATTGTTAATATTTTTATTTTCTATGAGGAAGGAAATAGAAGATCATTTGTTTCCAAAATTTTTCAGGAGAAGAATACTGTGAAAATTGAGTAGGTCAGAACAGTAAAGCAGTGTGCGAATTCATAGCTTGGATATATTCATTGTGTAGGCTGGAAGACAGTAACACTGAAATGTCCTCCCAATGTCTAGAAATGACTTACATGAACCTCTGGCACCAAGTCCAAAATCCAGGCCAAAAAGAAATCACTCTCTGCTGTTACTTGTTTCTGGAGGTGCTTAATCTCCCTTTGCAAGGAAGGTTTTCTGAGTGATGGCTTTGTGATTTTGTGCATGGGGGGAACTGCCCTCTGGTGGGCTCCTGGGCACCCACCTCTGGCTGCACCAGGCCAAGGCTTAGGGACCAGGCAGGGCCACAGGGATCTCCCCACGCATTTTGAGTGGCCTGCCCCAATAGACATGCCAGGGGAAAAAAGTGCTCCTGAAACCATTATGCTTTTAAAAGATATGTTGGAGGACACTGGGGAAGCTGAATTTGGTTAGCTTCCATCTCATGTTCCTTTGGATTAAACTGGGTAATTAGTTTATTATAGTCTACGCATTTGTCATAATTGTTTTACTTTAACATCGTAAAAGCCAATTAGGTTTTATTATTGGAGTCCAACTTCGAGAGAAATGTGGGGTTTGTGTATCCAAAGATGGGAGCTCACAGGCAATGCTGATTCTGCTTGTCATATGCAAAGAGAAAACAACAACAAATGCTGACAGTTTCTCTTGTAAAGTTCTGGGCAGCTGATGTCTGTGGTGACAGAACTTCAACTTTAGAGGATATTTATGTGTTAGCCAATGGGCCAAACTTCCGATACTTATTGTGAGACAGTGGATGTAAGCTGAGACTCGTGTGGGTTTTTTCGCATGTATCAAAGCTGCCGCCAGTGCACTCTGGTTTCCGTAATACTCTGTGCACCTCAGTTGAATTCAGCCTCTTTTACTTCATCTAACCCAAACGTTCAGTTCCGTAGCATAATGGAAAAATGATGGATGCTATGGCTGCAGAATTTGCTTCCATAAAGTTTTGCTTCAAGATTAATGTTCAGACCTCGGAGCTAATATGTCATGCTGTTTGTTTATTCAAGCAGGCATCTCTGCCTCTATTTTACATCTGCTTTGTGTTTTCAGTGATATTTCCACAGCTTTGAGAAATGCAAATGTATTTGCGGTTTGATGAAAGAGTGTGTCAAGTGACCTGTAAAAATCTGGGGACTGCAAATGGTAGCTCGTGCCTGGCTGTCTGAAGTCCCTGGTCAATATAAAGAGATTTTTTGAAGACAGGCATGAAAAGATGTGAACTCTGCTCCAGTCTGTAGACAGGGAAAAGTCTACAATGAAAGCTTGTCTCTGGAGATTTAAGATTTCGTACTCCCAACCCCCTAAAACTATGAAGTTAAAAGGAAACATTAGCAGATTTTAGAAATTTCATCAGTTAAGTGTAAAACTGTCTGTAAAGGTAATTTGCAAATGGATGGTGGAATAATTTAAAATTCTCAAGATTCATTCACTGCTTTTGAGATTTTCAATTATCCAGCTAAAGGAAGTTTTATTTTCCAATACACCTTCTCAGTTCCCAGCAATCTGTATTCAAGGACTTCCTTGCTCGCGGATTTAGGGAGTTTTCTCAGACAAACTGTTTCCTAGAATATTTTCAAGTTTTATGTGCACTGTTCCAATTCTTTTTTGTCAACATTTAACAAATGTAAGGATGATGAAATCAAATCCAGCACCCAAACATGAGGATTTTTCCTGGCTAAAAGTCCTACTCATCTCTTTAGCATATGGTTCCTAATAACGTATACAGATAATTTAAAAGAGAGCATCTGTTGTGTTTGGGGTTTTGTTTGTAATAGTTTTTTTCTTTTTTTTTTTTCTTTTTTTTTCTTTCAGGAACCATATGGAGATGTAACAGAAAGGAGGCTCCTTCGAGAGAAGCTGAAATGTAAGGACTTCAAATGGTTCTTGGAGAATGTGTACCCAGAGCTTCATGTACCCGAGGACAGACCAGGCTTCTTTGGAATGGTATGTGGCTGCTAAGAAGAGGCCTCATTGCGGTTCTCTGAGCTCTCCTACTAACTCAGTATGAAGGTATTTTTATGCCAAAATCAGCTTGGGATTTTGGTAGAATTCGGTTAGAATTGGTAGGCTTTAAAATGTGGTTTCTATCAGAATCTTTATTATAGGGGATGCTGTTTATGAAGGAGTTCTGTGAGAGGGTAGGAGAACAGGTAATGTTGCCATGAATTACACCTTCCAACTGACATCTTGGGAGTGTTAAAGACAGTGAAGGATGATGGGTTTTTATTTCTTGAAACATTGCATAGCAAAAAAAGAGACCACCGAAGTGTTTTAGTTTTCAGTTGTTAACTTGAAAATAGAAAGGGTGTGCTTTGAAACATGTATGTGCACATTTTATCTGATGAAAACTATGACACTCTGATGATGGGAAAAAGAGCTGGTGCTATGTGCTCCCAGATCATACAGGATTCTGTATGTCAAAACCAATATGTTAATTTTTCATCTGGAGGTCACTTTAGACAAGCACAGGTTCATAAAATATTTTCACTGGTTCACGATCAGAATCCTCTTCATTGTTAAGAGTCGACAACTTTCTGTGCTATTTGCAGCTTACAAATAAATATAAACTGTAGCTCCACGTGTATATCACATTACTGTAATCTCGTTTGGAAGGGATAAAGGCAGAGATGATGCAGCAAATACCTGCTTCCTCTGAAAAATCAGCAGATATCTGCTGTGTGTCTTATTAGGAAGACAAGACCGCACCTTTCTGCCAGGCAAAGATGTATGAAATGCCTCCCTGATAACCAGTGCCACACTGACTTAGAAGTACTTTTGCTGGTAACTCGGTCACTCTGCAGATCTAGCCAAGCTGCGTTCCCGCGCTGCTGCATCGCATCCAGCCCCTATTGCAGCCGTCTTGCCTTGCTGCCATCTGCGCTTCGTTACTCAGCCTCTGCTGGATCTCCTTCAGTGAAGGAAAAATCCCGATCGCCGTGGGCGTACAAAGCAGACAGGAACCAAGTCTCCCCGCAGTCTTCCCTAAGAGCTTTGTTACCTGATGGATGAAAAAAGATCCTACTGGGGAAACGATATGGTTTGCCATAGGGAGCTGCATTTCCCATGGGGAGCTGTAGGAGCTCCCACAGGGAGCGTGACAGTTGGCAGCAAAGCCCTCAGGAGCCTTTGAGAGAGCAGCTGCCCCCCTCCATTTGCCTTGGAACTTGCACTTGAGTTGAAAGGTCTGTGTCATCACTGGCATGAGACGTAATATCTACCCTTATCCAGTCCCTTGAACAGACCCTGGTACAACATCCGTTCGTTTTTTGTTGTTTTGTGCTGGATCACTAACTGACAAGGTCAGAGACAGTTGAAGCAATAAGATATTATAAGACATACCTTCCAGGAGCATTTCAGTAACTTTATTCTCCCCTCCACCTCCATCCTTCACCCTCCAGAAGAAAGCCTACGCTGGTGGCTGTGATAGTACTTCAACCTCCTGGGGGAGCGTATTTGTGCAGTTTCTTTCACAATTTAACTGCACGTGTCATCCTCAGGAAAGGTGTTGACAATACCTAGAAATAATAATTCTTGTTTGGAGCTGCTTGAGGTATCTACAGTATAATTTAGGTGTGCTTTATATATTTCTCTAAAAAAAATTCTTAAATGCTGTCATCTAGTTGTGAGCATAATAAGAATACACCATTTTTTTTGGCAGGAAGAATTTAAAATGTGATTAAAGTACACTTATAGTCTAAGAAAGTGACAGTGCAAAAATGACACCTACTGATTCAACTGATTTGTGGATACTGAGTCCCATCTGCTAACTTCAATGAATCATTGATCGTGTTCTTTGCTCCTGCCTTAGCCATGTAGTGCTTTTCTGGTTCACAAAAATACTGTGTTTAAAAGTGTTGGTCTTGTTAACAGCTCGGCTTAGTGTGAGGTTATTTAATTGTTCAAAGAGATTGCAAAAGGATATGGGGATTTCTCCCTCCCTTGAAAATCTTTACACTGAAATTCAAGAATCTTTCTAAGATTACCTGTAGGTCAACCAGATGTTCTTGAAATAAATGCATGAATTATTGAGTACTCATGCACTGACAATTAGACACTTGTGCTAATTTTTTTTTGTCCTGATACATAGGTAGATTTTTACTGTCTGTACTATGCTTGGTCTAAAAGGTTAGCTGCCGAAAACTTTATGTAAACATACAGAATTTTAAATATTTTTGCCTGAGCTATGCTTGCATTCTTACAAACTGCCTGAGACCTAGAAATGAGGGAAATACATCTCCTTACTAATAAAATTAATACACTTTATACCAAAATCATATAGCATAAATAAACCTGGAATGCCACAATGCTGATTTCACTCAGTACTCTGAACAAAATTATACTTTGAGAAGGGGCATTATCAATATTACAAGTGCTCTCATTCATAAATTATTTTTTTTTTAACATAAGTCAGATTTTCTCCATAGAAGTTCCAATACTGGAACAGTGGAGTGAAGTTCAAAATGTAAAAATTCAAACATTCAGGCTACAGAGGCCATTATGAGATGAAATTTTGGATGAGATAGCAGCATTAGGTAGAAAGATAACTGCATGGACAACTGAAAAAAACTAAATTGCTGCAACTTCAAGGGCTACTCCCTTTTTTGCACAGCATCTTTGTAGAAGCACATTGTAAGTCCCTATTTGCTATTTTAATGAAAGAGCAAAGAAAATTTAGAGAGGTTAATGTTCCCATCTGAGGTCCCAGTGCTGTTTTGTGCGGTGGTGTATTAAAGCAAGGTGAACTAAAAGCTCCTAGAGCTCTGTATGTGCATGCATTGAATTTCTTCTCAGGGCACCCCAGCTACCAGGGTAGGGGCATAGACATGGTCTAAGGAAGAGGGGCTTTTATGATGAGGATGGTGAGGCCCTGGAACAGATGTTCAAGCTCACGTTGGATGGGGCTTTGAGCAACCTGATCTAATGGAAGATGTCACTGCCTGTGGTAGGGGAGTTGGACTCAATGGTCCTTAAATGTCCCTTCCAGTCAAAACAATTCATTGGTTGTATGATTCTGTTTCCTTGCTTGGCTGAAGCAGCTGCCATTTTTAAGCCATACAGTGTCTCGGGCAGCTGTGCAAGTAATGTGTTTCTGGTCCCTGGGCTCCATGCAGCTTTGCAACTTTGGGACATGAACTAAATGTTTTGACTTTGATTTATTTTTTTTATTTATTTTTTTATTTTTTGTGGGAATGAAGCTGATAGGCACTTAGTGGGTTAAGATAATAAGATGTCAGTGTTTCTGGAAAGGCTGATAATCCCTTTTAGTTTCTTGTGTAGTGCACTGATGTCTCTCTGACATAGCATCTGATTTGGCCATCCCTGAGTGTGCACTTACCAGCAAAGTGTGTGCTGTACTTGTGCTGCAGCGGGTGGGAAATCTTAAAAAGACCTGAAGGTCTGTGTGCTGTGCAGATTGCCCACCTCAATAGCCCAGACAAGGCCTGCTTACAAATCTTAGCTGCCCAGGAGAGGGATTGTGTGGGCACCACTAGGGAGGACTTTGAGCCATCTTGCATGTTTAATATTGGCACTGTGACATTGCTGCATTGTGCAATTAGTTATTGAAGCAACTAAACTGACAGGTGTCTATTGTGACTATCTAGCCAATGGCACTGTTCTCTACCTATCCTTAAAGGCATCTTCGACTGACTAAATCAGTTGGCAGACCAAAAACTTGAATTTTTCTATTGGCAGCTTCTTTTCACCTTTTCATCCAAGACCATCTTGTCTTCAATGAATTTCCAAATGCTTAGTCATAATTTTCTTTTCATTTAGACCAGATGTAACCTTAAAAAAAAAAAAGGGAAAAAATATTTTAAGCCTTTAAAACTGTGAAGA
This sequence comes from Numenius arquata, assembly GCF_964106895.1. Taxonomy (NCBI): domain Eukaryota; kingdom Metazoa; phylum Chordata; class Aves; order Charadriiformes; family Scolopacidae; genus Numenius; species Numenius arquata. The sequence continues at coordinate 35,695,332 of NC_133579.1, read as the reverse complement.
ATTTTGTTTTGCTGTGACATGAAAAAGACCATTTTGTAAATTATCTAAATAACACAAGATATATATGGACAGGCTTACAGAAGAAGAGATCTTAGCTATGTGGCTTAAGTTTTGTAATCAAAGACTATTGCATGGTGTTATAGGTTCTCAGCGGTATTAGGCTCCAAAACAGCCTCCTCTAGGGTATATCTCTAAAACTGCATTATCATACAATTTGTGGAGCTGCCACTTGAGATTGAATTGGTACCCAAGGTTATAGCTGACTAGACCTGGAGATCTGGTGCTCTTCGTAGGAAAATATTGACCACTCTGTTGGTTGTACAGCTTCTGAAAGCTTGAGACAGACTTTTTAAAAGAAAGTTGGACAGATTCAAGTGTTTAATATTAATCTCAAGTGAACACACCATCACTTGAGACATGTGCTTGTATGTTCTTGAGCCTCCCAGAGAGACCTGGACTTGCTGGAGTAAATAGCTGAATTCCAACAGCAGTGTCTCATCATCAATTCCTTCAAAGGATCTTAGTCATGGATGTTGCATACCCGTTTCAGCATTGCACTTAATGAGTTAACAGAAATCTGAGAATATTTACTCTCCCCCCCCACCATTTACTTCTCCTACCTCCCCCAAAAAGAAAAGGCTGATAGAAAAATAGTGTACATTCAGTAAAATTGTTCCCCATGACTGCTCAGATTACCTTTGAGGTAAAAGCTTACACCTGGTCAGTACCTTGAAGCCCTTGGCTTGCTACAAATTCATATCTTGCTGTGTCCCACAGTATCATCTGCCCATACCACTAATGCATCAGCACCAATGCCGCTGTGGCGGAATAAAGAGGATTCTGATCTATTTTGTGGATGAAGAGAAAGGTTGGCTGTGCTCCACTGGCTGTATTTACCAACTAATGTAATGAAGTTTTAATGTCAAAAATTTGTTGATGCTGTGCTTACAGTTATATGAAATGGATTTTATCTTAAAAAAGAATAATAATCAAAGAATTATTTGCAGAATGCCATCTGTATTGCATCGCTACATGCGAATGTCCAGATGTTAAGAAATAACAGATGTAAATTTCTACATGAAGTAAGGGGTAGAGGTCTGAGGCAAATATCTCAGTAGTTGCTGTTTATTACCTGTCACAGCCTCTAAACAGTGGTAACTAAACGGCACAGTAGGGTACACCTGCAACACTTCAATAGGAGGCAAGCGTAGAGGCGCCGTCAGTAATCCTGCATGGGCAGAACTTTTTATAGCTGAACTGTGTATTTTAATGGCAAGGTGATCAACATTTTTCTTGCTTCTATTTCTCTAATGCAGCATTCTGCAAAAGAATTAAGGTAAGTCACGGAGAAAATTTTGTTCTTTTTGCATGACTTGTTTATGGTGGATATGGGAACAAAGCTTCAGAAATGAATGGATGATTGCTGTTTTGATAGAGCTGTTGCACGTAAAAGGAACTTAAACTGTATTCTCATTTATTACTTTCACAAATTCATACTTATTTCTGCCTTGGAACAGAGGCCTTATTTTTTTATATATATTTTTTTTTTTTCCCCCATAAATGGTGCTGCAATCAGATTTTCAAATCTGATTATTTTCAAATCTTTGTTATTTCAGATCAGGTCATTTAACAGTTTAGTATGCACTATTCCCACAGATTAGGTCTTGAACATCTATTAGGCTTCTTGATGAAATGTGGGTATAAAAGAACATCTACTGATGTCTGATAAAACAAACTAAAGAACCAGGTTGAAATATGGACCGTGTATGTTTAGGAATATGTGTGCATGTATCAGAAGCATTTATGCATGAAAAAGAAAAATGGGAGAACGTAAGTGGTAGCATCCTGGGAGTACAGGCTCAGTTTTAAACCATCTGAAATGAAGCTTAAGTTAGTAATCTTTTACACAGCTTTTGTTTTGTTGGCTGTATTTGGGCATTGCATAACATGTCTGGGAGAGTTACAGTAGTTCTGGTGGTGCACAGCATTTTAAAGTAGGGTATTTAAAATTCCAGGCCACAAAAGGGAGCACGTGCTGGAGCACATGCCGGGGGCTGACAGTGAAGGGCGCATGCTCAGAGCAGTAGCGAAGGCGTTGGGTTGCCTGTAAGGGCACCACTGATAAGTGCTTTGCTACCTTTATCTTCCCATGGAGTCAGGAGACGGTTAGGCAAAGTCATACGTTGTCAAACATACTAATGAGAGACCCCCTGATCCTGAGGACAGTCACTGACAACAGCCAAAACTGATCTATATTTTTAGAGTTACAATTACTCCTTTTAAGTGGTTATGACTTTAATTTCACATTTCTTGACGTAGAATGTGAAAACATGAGAAGCGTATTGTTTGGTTCAGTTAGTTCCATGGTAGTGTTAAAAAATCATCTGTAAAAGACACTTTTCTTTCCTGTTTTTGTAAGTGTAATTCTTGCCTGGTGTTATGAAGGTAAACAAAATGTCTTCTTTTGACAGCTCAGGGAGGGGTGCAGTGGTCTAGTGTGTTCCCATCAAACCTGTCTGTAGAAAGGGTGCCCAGGGATTTCTTTCGCTTCTAGTAAACTTGGACACTAAAACTAAGGATGAATTTTTATCATACACCAAATTCAGATATTAGTTTGTCCCGTAGTGAAGACTGACACCAAATGCCAAAAAACAGTGGAAATATGTTCAGAGAGAAATTAAGAGGCAAAGCCTGTAAGGGTAGGGCTTATGTCCTACATTTGTAGATTTGGCTTCGACAGGAGAGCCTCGCAGCCCCAGCAGCCCTGCAAGGGGCCCCAAGCTGTGGTTTCTCGGTGGTCCTTCCCAACCCGCCAGTGCATTGCTGTTGCCTTGGGCCAGCAGCCCAGGCATGCCGAAAGCTTGGCTGTCTTTCAGCAGGAGTGGGCACAAAGCAGTGGAAAGATGTTGGGCAGCAATAAAAAGTAGAAGATGGGAAAGCAAAATACATGTAGAATACAAATATTTAATTTTCCAACTTGCGTGGTTTGCTCTGTGGTGGGTTTGGGTCCTGTGGGGTTTGTCTTGTTCGGTTGGTTTTAGCCTTCTGCAATCCCTTCGGGTCCGTTCATTCTCTGCATTTGAGAACTGAGGATACAATTATCACGACCAGGGAAGAGCAGTGAAATTACACCTTGCTGAAGCAACTCTTCTGAGATTTACTCTGCTTATTCTTTTTGTCTGTGATATAATTACGCTCAGTAACAGGGGCATTCAGCTTGAACCTGTGTTTACAAAGCCTATTTTGCTCTGTGTAATTTAAAATTTGGTTAAGTGGCTAACACTACAACTCAGTAATTGTTATGGCATTGTTTAACTTATTTTCAGTTATTTTTGCCCCCGGAATACTTAAATGCAAGTCCCTGTTAGTTAGCCTGATGCTTTTAAAATCAGGTAGCGTAATGTTTTAAAATTTAATCTAGAAGTTATGTACCAGTTGTGTCAGAGATCAGCAACACTAGTAATGAATGTTTAATATCACACCTAGTGTCTCTTTCCAAAGATATATCTTACCCCCTTTCGTGATTTCTCTCTGCTTGTTCAACCTCAAGAGGGTTCTGGAGTCCTTTTGAGAACAAATCCTTCTAACATCTCCCATTTGTCAAACTGAGAAAAGTATGTAGGCTTCTTTTCATAAGAAAATTGATGGGGGGGGAGGGGGAGAGGAAGTTAAAGACATGCCAGACTTTTGTTTTGCATGAGTTGCTGGCTTGTTGGGTTTCAACACGGCTTTTTATAGTTCCTACCTGCTTCATTTGCAAATACAGTGGAACACGGTGTCATTCCTAGGGGAAGCCATTGTGTCTGGCTGCTTCAGTGCCCGAAGTCAAGACAGTCCCTACAGTTTTATTTCTCATTATTCTGAAAGAAATGTTGCCATTGGATCTATTTGATCTATTCCAATTAGTTTGAACCAGCTCTGGGGTATACACCTCCCAGTAAAGCAGGATGGGTGTAAAGTGATTACAGCATATCTTCCTTACTTCAGATTAACACTTCAAAATATTCTTTTGTTTCGATTAGCTGAAGAATAGAGGAATGGAAAACTTCTGTTTTGATTATAACCCTTCAAATGAACATAAGATAACTGAACAAAGGGTCATACTGTACCCCTGTCATGGCATGGGACAAAATCAGGTAAGATTCATGTTTTATTTTCATTTTGACTAACACTATGGCTGTAATGTAAAATGTATGGTAAAAAGCATTGCAGTAGGGCTTAGACAATGTGTTGCCACAGCTGATCTTACATCTAATTTTGATTCTTGCACTAGGTGCTTTTAATTTTGACATCTCTTGAGGTCAGACATAGGGCAAAAGGTGAAAGCAAAAGAGAAATATAATTCATAGGAAAATAGTTGTTAAGGGGTGACATTTTTAAAGTTATCTTTTGTTTAGCTAGCACTAAAAGATTAACTGAGTTTACTGCAAAGATATCAGATCACTGGATATTAATGCACTTACGTCTCTGCTGATGGTGCGATGCATCCGTGTACCTTCCATAGCAGGCACCAGACTGAGAGCAGCGATGCGCTCGGAGTTGTGCAATTAGTGCTCCCTCTGCTGGCATCCGGGCAGCAGGAGCAAGGAGAAATGGAGAAACTCCCTGACCGCAACAGTAAAAAGTAGAAGAAAATATAAGATGACACAAGAGAACTGCAGAGCCTGAAGAGGGAAGGCCAAACCCAGTAAAGGGCCGAAACAATACTAGTAAAATGGGCACAAGGCATGGGAGGGCTGACAGAAGCCAGGGAAAGGTGGCCAAGGTGACAGAGGGCAGAAGTTTAGGACAGAGGTAGGGCATGTGTGATAGAGGAAGGAGTTATTAGGAGCTACGGGGAGGGAGCGTGAAACAAGCAGGATCACTGGAGACCTCTGTAGTGGAAAGGGGCAGGGGGACTGAATGTGGGAGCAGAGTTACCAGTTTGCAAATGGGGGCATGAGTAGGGGTGACAGGTAGTAATTGCAAGAGAAAGACTGGACAGCAGGAAGAGCTGCGGTGAGGAGAACAGAGGGAGGCAAAAATAAGACAAAACATAGAAACACAGGTGAGATGGGAAATGAAAGTCAGGATTGTTGAATTTGCACCTCCTTTTTCTGGCTCGCAAGTAGCTGTGAAGCCTACCAGCAGGACATTTCTCTCCATTTTCTTCCTGTCCCAACGCTCTTTTGATAGTCGTTCTTAAAAGGTAGCAGGCTGCAGCTGGTGGTGTGAATTCCATAGCTCAGTTGGCAGGTGACAGTGGCAGGACTGAAAGAGTAAAATCTTCCACACATACATCGACTGCTGTCAGCTGATGGAACTGATGGTGACAAGGTTGGTCATCCTCTAGTTGTAGCAACGCAACACTAAAGAGAGCAATGCATTTCACCACAGAGTTTCACAGACATTTGGTGACAACAGGCAGCCCTTAACCTCTGTTTGGTCCTTGGAGGGGAATCTGCCATCCTAATCCCAAGCTCTTCTGCCTGCTCTCCCCTGGTCTGCTCTCATCACTCTACTTAGTACCAATATACAGCTTTAGCAGCAAACTCTCATTACAAAGCTTCACTCCAGTCCCCTGCCCCACACCACATGACACATCACAGCCAGCTCCAGTTTCTCCACTCCATGCTATTTAATACTTTCATTTCCATGCTGGCTGGCTCCCAGTCTTTCTCTAACGCCCTTGCACTGTTTCTCCCCTCACGTATTCCTCCCACCAGTTACTACCTACACTAGGTCATGGTTTGCTCCTTTTCACATGCCGCCTTCTTTCCTGGTTAGCTCCCATTTTTAATCCTCTAGCCTTCTCCTTCTCGTCTCTCTCCAGTTGCAGAGTTTGTTCTGCCATTCATAATTTTCTTCCTCAAATAATACTCCCTGCTGCACATTCACACTGTCTCATGGTATAAAGGAATGAAGTTTATTCTCTAGAGTGCAGCTCAGTAAAGTTATTCTCCAAAAACATCTTGATAGGATTTAACATTAATGAAGGTTAACTTGGTCAGCCGTGTGTGTCTTACATTCCAGTACACCCATCCTCTGGCATGATATGCTAGTGGCAGGTGGCTGTTTATGTAGGGGACAACTGCAAAAGCTCTTTTCACTGGAAGCAATTCTCCACTTAAAGTGACCTCTGAATATCTGTGTGCACTGTGCCAAGAGGAGAGAGCTCTGTGCTCTTGATTATTTATAAAGTCCAGCACCTGCTCCCATTTTATGTCTCAGTAAGTAAAACCACTCTCAGAAAACAGATCTCTGGTAAATTGTTGCTATTTTTCCTTGAATCCATGGTCTAAGTGAGAGGGTTCCCTTTCATCCTATTGAGTTGCTTTTGTGTAAGTAGTAAGAAAGTAACTGTGAGTTGTTTAAAATTAGCATGTTCGTTGTAGCAAGAAGGTGAGGATATGACTGTGGTGATAGGAGCTGAGTGTATATAGAAGAGACGCAGAAAATACGCAAAACACTGGCTGCTTGGTGCTTGCACCTCAGGCTGCTGCTGTTTTGTGGAAGCGTCTGCCCCAGTAGATAAGAATGAAAGGTTTTGAAATTCAGCACCAATAAAGCCCATTTCCCTTCTCGTTATGGCTAAGAAACAGCACAGAGGACACCAACGCATGATGGCAAGAAGCCAACCTGATGTGGTAAGAAGATGGGAAACCACTGAGCAGCCTGCTTTGTCTGACACCAGTATTCCCATTTGCAGCTGATAGATTTGAGGCAAATAGGGAGAGGCAAACAAAGAGCTTAGAAAAGCCCTTGGATTTTCTGTGAAAGGGGTATCAGACCCCATAACATCTTTGCTGTTTCTACCCATCAAGTGCAAACTTAATCCTGGATACAGAAGAGCAGTAGCCAGGCACAGAGAGGGATGAGAGTGTGTTTTGGGGTCTGGAGAGGTAGCCAAAATCTGCCTCCGTCCCTAGTACCACAGAGCACTGATGCAGCTGGGGCATATGCTGTAGATTGCCCAAGAAGGGATAGGCACTGGATAAAAGGCCTCATCAAGTTTCCCCAGTAGCACTTAAGGGAATCTACTGGCTCTCTGAAGGAAGGAAATGCAGTAAGGCTACTGGTTACTGGGCCATGGATCAGTTTGAAAATACTTCCTTTCTGCCCACAGAACCCATGGGGCAAGGAAAGGGCACTAAAAAACACTTCTTTTGAGGAGGAAGAGATTAGAGTGTAGCGATAGGATGAGAGGTAATAGTTCTAAACTGAAAGAGGGGAGATTTAGATTAGATACTAGAAAGAAATTCTTTACTGTGAGGGTGGTAAAGCACTGGAACAGGGAGCCCAGAGAAGTTGTGGATGCCTCATCCCTGGAAGTGTTTAAGGCCAGGCTGGATGGGGCTTTGAGCAACCTGGTCTAGTGGAGGTGTCCCTGCCCATGGCAGGGGGGTTGGAACTCGATGATCTTTAAGGTGCCTTCCAACTCTAACCATTCTGTGATTCTGTTTATCTCATGTATTACCAGAGCTTGAAAAAGCCTGTAGCCTGAAGTATTTATTCTATTTGAAGCAGTATAGGGTAAAGAATTGTATAATGTTCATTGGGCAAGGAGGGAGGAGTGCTTGATTGCTAATACTTAGCAATAAATTAACCATTTTACTGCTCTTCTACTCCAAAATCTAGTGCGAGTCCTTGAGATGCCATTCAGAAAAGATGTCAGTAGTAAGGACCACTCTGACCCTGTAGCTGTCTACTGTCGATGCATCTGATACAATCAGCAGCTTGCAGGCTTTCACTGACACTGATACAAACTGCTGAAAAGAGTTATTATATCTTATAAATCCACTAATGAGCAAGGCTCTGAATGTGGCCTTGTAAAAGTGGCATCTGTAAAACAAGTGTCCATCCAGACAGAAACGAGCAGGAGTGAAGCTTTTTCTTTATTCATGATTCATAACCTTAAAATGAGTGCCCAGATACTGAACCTGGGAACTAAGGCCTGGAGGCCAGGGAATAGTTGAAGTTAAAAAATAATAATAATCATAAAAAAAAATTGGCCCAATATTACCATATTTGACTTCTGTTGATGATGAGACATTTCTGGCATAACACAAATGTTGTAAAGGCAGTGCAGCCTACATCATAGGAACAGGTCCTAGCAATAGGGCTATGAAGATGACTAGGGGACTAGAACATCGTTCTTACGAGGAAAGGCTGAGGGACTTGGGTCTTTTTAGTCTGGAGAAGACTGAGGGGGGATCTGATCAATGCCTATAAATACTTAGGGTGGTTGTCAAGAGGATGGGGCCAGTTTCTTCAGTGGTGCCCAGTGACAGGACAAGAGGTAATGGGCACAAACTTGAACATAAGAAGTTCCATCTAAACATGAGGAGGAACTTCACTGAATTTCACTGAATTTTTAGAGTTGGAAGGGACCATAAACATCATCTAGTCCAACTCCCCTGCTGAAGCAGGGTTGCCCAGAGCATGTTAGAGCATGTTACTCAGGACTGCATCCAGGCGGGTCTTGAAAATCTTCAAAGAAGGGGACTCCACAACCTCCCTGGGCAGCCTGTTCCAGGGCTCTGTCACCCTCACCGTAGAGAAGTTTCTTCTCAGATTTGAGTGGAACCTCCTATGTTCCAGCTTGTGCCCGTTGCCCCTCGTCCTCTCACTGGTAACCACTGAAAAGAGTCTGGCTCCCTCCTCCTTCAACCCACCCTTTAGATACTTATAATCATTGACAAGGTCTCCCCTCAGCCTTCTCTTCTTCACTTTGAGAGTGGCAGAGCACTGGAACAGGGTGCCCAGAGAGGTGGTGGAGTCTCCGTCTCTGGAGACATTCAAAACCCACCTGGACACGTTCCTGTGCAACCTGCTCTAGGTGGACCTGCTTTGGCAGGGGGTTTGGACTAGATGATCTCCAGAGGTCCCTTCCAACCCTATTGCGTTCTGTGATTGTGTAATAGGTTTCAAGGGGAAATCAGAGTCTCCTGGGTGCTATGTCAGCAGATAAACTTCAAAGTTGAAGTTGCCTTCCCAAAAGATGTATTTCCCTTTGCGGCATCTCAAATGAATGATGGTGAACAGGTTAGTTCTGGGAGGTGGGGGGGGTGTGTCACTTACATCACTGCCCAAAGAAAAGCCATGGAGCTCCACAAGCTGAGGGAGTGGACAGCATTGGTCTGTGTACAGCTGTGACAGCTGCCTCAGCAGAGAAATTCCTGATTGTGATAAAAGGAGGGGCAAAGGAGATTTCCTGAAACAACTACCAACAGCGTAGTCTAGATCAGAGCTCTTAGACCTGGAAATGAATGACTGCAGACTTTGTAATCACATGGTCCTGTTTACATTAAAAGTCCATTTCCAGTTTAATTCCAGGTTAATTAGCCTTGGTGGTTGTTAGGATGGGTTTGTGGTAAGTTCAAGTATATACAACGTTTCTGAATTGCTACAACCCCCTTCACAAAGCTGTAGAGTCTCTTTCTTCAGGGGTGAAACAAAACAAAGGAGGATTCCTTCTCTCCCTGATGCTTTTATTGCTTTCCACTAATGCAGCTATACTATTTGTAACAAGCAATCTTCTGATGTGTATAAAACTTTCCTCTACCCTACTGAGTATAATCTAAATCAGATCTAAACACATATCCGTGCACTATAGTAATCTAAATTATTTACAAGCATGCTAAATACAAACAGCTCTCAATCTCTGCCACTCTTTAATGAGGCCCAAAATTTGGCAAGTGTCCATGACAAATATAAAAATTTTAAGGAAGTCTTCAGCCATGTTTTTCAGAACACCTCTGTAAAACCTTGTACAACAAGCAAAGCCAGTAAATTGTCTCTAATGAAGTTCTGTTCATGTTTAAAAGCAGCTGTAGCTGATTTGCTCCAAATAATACCTTAAAATGTTATATAATAAAATGCTCATCACCATGCATCCTGAGTACTTTGTAACTGGAAATGAACCTTGACCAACAGCATTTGAACTATGCAGTGAACAACTCCTTAATTAAAAGTAACACTGTTTTATGACAACTGAATTCAGACGGCATAATGTCAGGCTGTAAGCTGGTTTCCATCCTGTTTTTAAGGGTGATCTAGAATGTGAAAGTAGAATATTGCAGTCAAATTTTATAAGTTCTTTAATTCTGGAATGTCTGTTTTCCAGGGCTTTTATTCAGTATTTCATACATTTGAAGCGCTACCAGAGTAAAGCAGTGCTGTGGTGAGATTGATTTTCTGTAAAATAGTAGGCAAACAGCAGCAGTTAAGGCTCCTTGAATATTTTTGGCAGGGTTTCTCTCCACAATAGCAACTTTAATATGTGAACTTAATTATAGTATCTTAGTATATCCTCCTTATAAGTATTTTTTCGTGTACATATGAAATGACTGTTGTCCTTTGTTTCTTCTCTTGGGTTTGTAGTTTTTCGAGTACACATCCCGTAATGAGATACGTTACAACACTCGACAGCCAGAAAGCTGTGTAGCAGTCGATTCAGGGACCGATTACTTGACAATGCACTTGTGTCAAGAAAATGTCCACAGTATTCCTGAAAATCAGAAGTTTGTTTTCAGAGAGGTAAGTGTGCATGCTTGGGTTTGGGCTTGCTTTTTGTGGGAGTGTGTGGAAGAAGAATTGTTGAGGTTTTTTCTTTTTATCTTAACTGCCTACACATCATGCAGGCCACAACATCAGCATAGATCTCTGGGACAAATATGCTATTTTGGCTTTTAATATCTGAACATAGAACCAGGGTAGCAGCAGTGTTCAGGTGAAGAGTATGCCCAATCATAAAGAATAGGAAGATGAGAGGAAGAGAAGCGCCCTTCTTAACCTCAAAGGAGTTGAGGAGGTTGGCAGAGGTGTCTCTTTGCCCTGTCCACATCTAGCGCTTTCTGTGGGCTGCTCAGTTCTCTCTCGCATCTCACTCCTACTGTCTTCTCATGAGAACTGAGGTGCTTCCGTATACCCCCTCCCCATCCAAGCTCATGGCTGGCATACTTCTGCTCTCCTTTCATTGACTTCTTTTATTTCCCAGCATTTATATCACCATATATCCCTGATACTTCACATACCACTGTTACTTTTCGCTCTTCTCTGCTTTTGAGCAGCTGCCCCTTCTCTTCTGCAAACCATCTCTTGTGACCCTCCCCGTAAGCAGCAGAAGTGCTCCCTGAGCTCCCAGTGTAATGTGCAGTTGTGTAATTTGATGTACCATCAAAAAATACCTTCAGCTCTACTCCTACGCCTACACGGGACACATCTTATGGGCTGTGGGGACTTAGCAAATCTTCACATGTCTTTTTCAACCTTAATGCCTACTCCTAAAGGGGAGAAATACTGAGAAGCATGGAGTATATTTAATAAACATAACATGATCTTAGGAAACCTTGTGTTTAGTAGTTTTTAATCTCTGAAGGAGTTCCTGGATGCCTGAGAGAAAATAAATTGAATGAAAAATGATGGCCTTGGTTAGGTTCTGGAGTGTTATTATTTGGCTAAGGGAAAAGGTCACATAATATATCAAAATGGTATATTTACATAATGTGTCTGCTTAATGCATCTAAACTCTACAGGGTCCACAGTTGACAAATTTCATGCTTAGATACTACCACCAGTGATAGGGGGCAGAATGAATTCTAAAGAAAAATATGAAAACTACTCTCCCTGCACTAAATCTTGTCCAGACTGAAGCTCACAGTGATACTATTGAGTAAAACAAGCCATTTAAAAGGCTGAGTTTATAAATGGTGTTTTATTCTTAATGCTGACTTAAAAAATTTTTTTTTCAAGGTCATATGCAGTAATCCCTAAGATGACACATATTGAATAACTCTCAGTCACTTCAGGGAATAATTGAGAAAATACAATAGTTTTGGAATACATCTGTTTCCACTGCACTCCCAACCATTAACTTTTAGCATCTGAAACTTTAGGAATTATTTTAAATCTTCTTTCTTTCTTGTGATCACTTTGTGCCTGTGTGCGTTTTGAATGTACTGCTCTGCTCCGATTCCTCCTCCTCTTTTGCGTTAAATCAAAATCACCAGTCCCCACCTTTCAAGGCAAGTGATGGGTGAGGTGTCAGTGCCACATTTCTCTTGCTTTGTGAAGAGCAGTGTCAGATGCTGGAAAAGCTGTCCTTATAAATGTAGCATAATCAAAGATTTGAACAGCATTCCCAGCAGCCTGGCAAGAATTAAGTTCTTATGGGCACTGAGTCAAAAATGAGTGAGGCAGATATTGATTAGTCCACTCAAAAAGCTGAATTCTGATGACGGAAACAGGAAAGTCATTCAGTAGCTAAGTCTGTCAGCAAGCCCATGAGCAAGCATGCGCTGCTGCGCATCAGGGGTTGTGGCTTGAGGCGCAATTAGTGCAATACTCCTGATGAGGGAAGGAGCAGACTTCCAAAGGAGTCAGGGTTATGCTCAGAAACGGGGTGTTAGCATTTTTCTTTTGAAGCCACCAGAGGCTTTGGAGGTGGTTAGGTGTGGGAGTGTCCCCTGGGCCAGAGGAGGGGTCTCGGAGCAGGGCCGTTCTCCAGAGCTGGCTACGCTGCCTTTTTGCAGCTCGCTATCATAGTTGACAGCGATCCCAGATTGGAGCAAGCGATGTGAACTGGAGATGAAATGTTCTTGAAGACTCCCGTAATAGGAGGGCCTGAGGCCTCAAAACGTGTTCTTTAGGGAATCTGACTGTGGAGTCCTGTCTGACCTTACACCTCTGAGGCAGCTGTGCTGCCCTCCAGCAAAGCCAGCGAACTCCACGTGCATCTGCAGGCAAGGAGCACGCTTATTTTTTCCTTTTCCGCTAAAAATATGCCCTATGAAGAAAGGGGAATTTTTTTGTTCTTTCTGAAAATATATCCAACATCTACACTTAACTAACAACATTTACATTTTACTTGCAACACGTGCAATAAGTTGGTGAATTTGGGCAATGATTGTACTTGGCTTTGGTTTTCTCTGTCCGTAGTCTGGTGCAGTAACAAAAGGCAATGGAAGTGAATGAAGTTAGCACATCCTTTACAGGCTTAAATGTCAAGACACAAATCACTCTAAAGCAATGTTAATCTAAGTTTAAAAGTAGGGTCTTTTGATAGAGTTTCAGAGATCCTCAAGGTAGGCATTTCAACTTCACTGGATAGACCCATGAGAAGGATATGTGTGATATTTATTTATTATAAATGTCTTCTATTACTTTTAAAACACAGTGACATGCCTGTAATTTTTAAGACCCGAAAAGCAAAAATTATTTCTGTCTTTTATAGGATGGTACTTTGTTTCATCTACAAACCCAGAAGTGTGTACAAGCCCAGTCAAATGCTCACAATGGTAACCCAGCACCATTATTACGACCATGTACCAACTCAGACTACCAAAAATGGTTCTTCAAAGAAAGAAGTTGATTCAGATGTCATCTAGGATATAGCTGAATAAGAAGATGTTCTCTTTCTAGTCAGCAGTTAGTCAGCCTTTTGAAAATCATCACCTAAGTGATATATTTTTGTATGGAAAGAACTGTAATTAGTTTACAAGCCTTGAATTTTGTTTTCTGGAGCATTAAAAGGCATTGAGAGCTACATAAAGTAAGTGCTGAGGTTATATCATGCCACAGAATCTGCTCCTCTTCTCTTTATTTGGCAGCTACATAACTGCTTCTGAAGTGTCTTAGGTTCTTTTCACAAGAGACAATATCTTTTTTTTTTTTAATCTACTGTGTGAAGGTAAGGCAGTCAAAATAATTGCACTAATGTTATCTGCTAATAACTTAAAATGTTTATTTTTCTACTAAAACATTCTGCAGTTGGGCCTTTGTAACAGATACTAGTTAATAATTCTTCTTGTCTTTTAAGTACCAAGAAGGTAAATGTAGGCCAGATTCTGCCCTAAGTGACTACCACAAAACCCTCACTAAAGACAGTGTGGATTTGCACATGAAGGCAGAGTAGGTCTGCATGTTTTTGCACAAATAACAATCTAGATGCATACAGATTGCTTGACAATGCTATCCATAAAATGTTATGACAATTTAGATGCTCGTGGCACTTGCCAAGTTTCTAATCACGCTTAAGTCTGGTTTTGGAGTAAAATGGGGATTTTCTCATTTTTCTTAAAGAAACAAGGCAACAATGTTTAAACGTGATGCTCTGGGAAAAACTATTTGGATTCACATGGGTCTAGCTATGCAGCTGTGTCACAGGCTGTGTCACTTACTTTAACATTATGTGGATTTTCAACATGCATCAAACTTTCAAGATCAGACCTAGCAATAATTCTTTTGACAAATTTCAAAATTACAGTTAGAAAAAATGAATCTAAGAAATTATATCTTTCATTAAATTGTAAATGTTTAAATGGTTTGTATAAAAATGATCATGCAAACAGAAATGGTTTTGCAACTAATTGATATGCTATGCAGCTGATATTAATACAAAAAGAATTGTCTTTCAGGTATAACTCATGTCTTGTCTGAGAGCTCCTTTTCTGATTAGTTGGTCATGTAAACACATATAGCCCTATTGAAAACATGGGGTTTGATCTGCAGTGGTACAAGATGTTTTCTGCTGTGGTGTGTGGGATCTGCCTTACCCAGCCAGACAACAGTGTGTATAGCAATGTATTTGGTCACTGACCATCATAATTACAATGTTGATTAAAAGGCTTTCAGTTCATAAGGAAAGTTTCTTTCTATATCAGCTGGAGGCATGCTTATGTGTCGAAGCATGAAGATTTCAACCTTTTTCTTCTCAGAAGTCTCAGCATCTGTTTCGGTTAGTTTTGGACGTATTCTGTTATTTGCCTTTGTTCATGTTTTCTCTAAATAATGTACAGCCTTTTCATCGAATCCTCATAAGCTCATGCCGTTTTGGCATACCTATTTATATGATATGGGTGTGGGGGGAGGGGTTCCTGCCTGTAGGAGATGCATGTGTAGGTTCTTACAAAGGTCCTTCTAAACCCACATAGATGGAATGTTTTTGTGAGCACCTTTGAAGTTTTGTCTTTGTGGGCTGGACTGATTAAATTGATGTTAGAATTAATAAAATATTTTGTGATTCGGTAGAGTGGGAACTGTCTTGACAATTTTTTTTTTTTTCTTATGGTCAGTGGATTTCTTTTAATCATTTCTCTGGTCTAAGGCTCTGATCCCTGCAGCACTTGGGAGAAGACAGTTTTATTTTATGGTCTCTCAAGTTCCTTTTCCTGAACTCAGTAATGCTTCTGTTCACCTGCTAGCAGCAGTGGTGTGCACTTCGTGGAGTCACAAATCAAAACTGGGTGGCTGCATGAGAGAACTGAGAGGGCTCAAGCAACACAGCAAGGATTTTGTGTTAATTTTTGCTTTGCCTTCTTGACTGTTGATTAAGTTACACTAGTAAGTTAATGAGAACCCAGCTATTACAATCGTAGACAAAACTCACATTGACCTCTGTGATCAATGAGATTTTCTTCATTTTGGGACTTCCAGATTTCATCACCAGATGGTGGTATGCCAATGAAACTTAGTAATTGGAAATTATTTTCCATACGTCTTCCCACTCTATACTTGTTTAGAGGGAACTATTGATGCACTGGGCTTCTAGTTACATGCAGCTGAGCTAGTTTTTGTTGGGTTTTTTCTCATATACCAGCAAACCTGCTAGCCTGGGTTGAGTATTTGCTAGGCAAACACACTTACGTTGAGTTCAAGAGCAGACACTGAACGTAGCAACGTCACCAACTTGCTCCCCCTGTGTTGGCCTGTCAGTCCATCTACTTACATGTCCCAGTTTGAAGTAAAACCGAACCAATTTTCTGTTCTGTAACTTTACATCTTAGCTAGGCCTCCTCTAACTCTCTGAAACTAACGGCATATTGTGGAGAAAACTGCTCGTTCTCAGAATGATAAGCCAGAATGATAAGCCCAATGTTTGTGCTCCATGCCAAGGAATGGTATGCAGAGAGGCCCTTGCTTATACTTATTGCTGTAACAACCAAGGTCAGCCAATTTCGTTATTTGCCCCCTTAGAGGGTCGGAAATGGAAAAAACGTAGAGGGGTCACATCGGTGGGGAGGAATGGACAGGACAGGTGACCCAAACCTTACCAGCTGGCGTATTCTATCCCATCTGCCTCATGCTCAGTATAAAAGCTGAGGGATCAAAGGGTCAACCCCCTTCCTGCGATGGCCGACATCCAGAGAGGACTCTGTCTGTTCATCTGCCTTTGATCCCGATCCGTGTGTTCCTGACTCCAGAGCTGGAATCCAGTTCCCATCCGTTGCTGAGTCCAGTCTGTGACGTCCCCAGTGCCTGCTGGTGACGTGACTGTCATCCTGGGAGCTTGATACGGTTTTGTATATATTGTGTCTATTTCATTATTTTCTTCTTTATTTTTATTTTAATATTAATTCTTCATTAAAGTAGTTTAGTTCATTCTAAACTTCTGAATCTCCTTATCTCTTTCTCTTCCTCTCTCCTCTTTTGGGGGGGGAGGGGGAGGGAAGGGACATCTGTCAGTCTGGTTTTGGTAAATTCGGCTGAAACCACGACATTACATTTTTCTCCTTGATATCCTTTTCTTCTCAATTCACTGGACTTGTGTTAATGTCTGGCTTCAGCTTTGGAGGGTGAAGGACTCCATAAGGATCTGAGTCACAATGCACATCTCCAAAGTCCCTTTTGCAGGAGGTCAGGGCTACCTGCTGAGACTCTGGGCTTCTCTTCAGCAGAGAAGAGGCTGGATGCCTCATGGAAGTGGAAAAATTGGAGCACTTCAGTCACAAATCAATACTTCATCTGGTTTTGGCCTCCTAGTGCTCTCTTTGAAACAGAGAGAGGGAGGAACACTTTCCACATGGTCCAAATCAAGAACCAGTAGGTCCCCCCCCTTCTTAGTATTCATCTTCCTTTTATGCTTAGAGCCACGTTTCTTTTCCCCTTTGCCACTAACCATGTGAAGCACCCATAAAACCAAAACTTGCTACTCAAGTTTATTGATAACCTTAGATTAAAAGAATGGAATATTGGCAGCATGAACTGGGAAATCTCAAGGGTCCTTCTTCCATTTTGTACCATCACTCTGTTAAAAACAAGAAAGGACATTTTTTAAATATAGAAAGATTGACTGAACTAATTGTCCTAAGAAGGTGTCGTCTCAGTGCACAGTATGTCATAGATTCTAGGGTAGAAATGAAGAAATCTGTCTTCCAAATGGATTTTATTCCTTCCTCATTGCCTAGCTGTGAGTACAACCCCTCCCATGTTTACTGCCCATTTTTAGACATTATACTGGATCAGCCTGATCCTGTGTTCTCCCAGGTTCCTTCGCTTCCCCTTGTCTGATGTTCCTTGGATGTCCCTAGATATGGGGCATATTTGACACGGTTGAGGCGCAAAAGATTAGGCCAGGAGAAGTATTTCACAAAACTGAACTGTGCAAAATGTTTTCCCAATTGTCCATATCATGTGCTGAATACACCTCGTGAGGGGGATAGTAATACGCAAGGAGTCTTTAACCTTTTATAAACTGCCTGATGGTGTTGTCCTCAAAATGAGAATTTGGGGTTTTAAGTACCGATTGATTTGCTGATTTTTTTGGAGTTAAATAAATACATTATTATTTTTAAAAATGTTTGTTTCTTAGTCCTTGTATTCCTTTATATATATATATATATATAAAAATAAAAGCAATCCAGATTGCAGTCTGGTGCCTAATTCTTTATCATATTTCTTTGAACTCATCAGGTAACTATTTTGTTGTTTTTTTTTCTTTTATTCTTCCACCATTCTCCTTCCATTTAAACATTGCGGGTCTTCAACATGGGCTAGAACTTAACGAGTTTTCACTTCAACAGCAAATGATATATGAACCTTCCTTCTAGGAAAGAAACCGTTAAAACCTCTGTATGTGCGGTCTTGACTGAACCTCTATGATGGAGCATTGTTAGAGCTTGCACAAAAACCCTGGAACAACAGTCGTCATTGTACACCCATCGGTCAACATGAATTGGAAGCAGTATTTCTTGCTAGCTCTGCTGAAACAAAGATTTGAAACTGTGTTCCATTTCTGTTATATTTATAGGAAGTGGTAAGATTTTACTGGTAGGGGAAATTCATGTTGGTTGGTAACACCAGGGCTGATGGGATTGTGCTCCTATTCCCTATGTATGAAAACATGGGCAGTTACACAGTGATACTGCTGGGTTGGTAATTCAAACCCTGATGTTCTTTTCATTTCATTTGGCTCTCTTAAAGCCTTTAGATTGGGAAATTAATTTGAAGTTGAGCTTTTTTCTGATACCCTGATACAAAGATGTAGCAGTCAAGATGTCTAGAGAGCCTGCAGGATCGTGCAGTTGTGTATAAACACTTGCAACTGTGGGATTTTTTGGCACCGTTTGAGAATGCTGTATAGGCTTGTAATGAAGACAAAATTTTTACTGTGCTAGCAAGTTAGCTGAGGTAGGTGGGAAAGTCCTTGGGAGGGAGGGAGGGAAGAGAGGGATAGCAGAGCTCCCCCCATCCTGTCGGGGTGCTAGCAGTTGACTGCAACAGCAATAGCTGGGATTGAATTAGCGCATTGCAGTATTCTTCCACTTCCCATTTACAGAGGAAAACAATTATGTATGTATATGCAGTACTAAAATTACTATGCCTAGATCAACAGTTTTCAATCTTTTTTTTCCAATCCATTACTCACTGACATTTATATGAATAGACAAAGCCTGTTTAGACCAGTCCTAGTCAGCACCGACAGGAATGACGTGGCTGTAGAAGACATACTTTTAGAGGCTTCCAGGATTTCCAAAGGGGGTTAGAGACAAAAAAAGGGCAGGACCTTCTCACTGAATTCTCCTAATTCCAAAAGTAAGACGATGGAAGATGCAAGAAGTGAGTTACTGGCCTGACAAGGTAGCGTGACATATTTCATGTAGCATCAGACCATATCCCAGAGTGGAAGAGGACTTGCAGCAGATGCAATTTTTTTTTATTGGTGGTAAAGGAAAAATCAGTTTTCTGGGTTTCTTGAACTTATCCGTGCTCTGAAGGTATTTAACTTGCAGCTGAAGAAAAAAGTGGTCAAGGGAGTCATACCAGTACAGATACTTAGACCTGAAATTAATGAATTGGGTACTCTATGATGAGCAAATATAAAGAATATATAAAGAACAAAAATGTTAACTGCATGCACTGTGAGAAGACTTAGTAACAACTGAGAGAAATTGGAAATTATCATTAGCAGAAAGATATTTGACATAACTTTTTACTGAAATACAGTTGAAGGATTCACGTGATTGAAATGCTGAATTGACTGGGTAACGTTTCGGGAAGAAAGTGACATTTGATTTTCAAGCAAAGAGAATGGGATTTAGCCAACAAGGAATAAACAGCTACAGAAGGTGTGTGGTGTAGACCACTGAATAAGAATGTAAAGCCTTTTTGCATAACTGATAAAGGATGTGTGCTACTTTAGAGGATTTCATCCTAGGGGATGCACTTGACTGATTTCATGGTAGCAAAACATTCTGGGGATTTCTTAGGAAAAAAAAAAAAAAAGGCAGCTGGGCAGGTGGCTGTGTCTGACACAATCTTTAATGAGCAGTTTGGTGCAATTCTCCTTTAGGCTTCCTTTTATTTAAAATGAGCTGTTACCTGGGCATCTGTTACACATAAACAAAGGATAGTACCTATGAAAGAAGAAATTTCTCAGTGCTGAGAACCGGAAAGAAGCAGGGTTTACAAAATATAACTGTATGTGTACATCATCTTGAAAACTTATATGTGTAGCACATGAAAGCTTTTGATAAGATTCCAAATGAAATATTTAAAATGTCAGAAATACAGTTCTTTGTTAAATCTAAATTTAGCCTCAGTGCATCTATTACACTATTGTCTTTAATTACATTATTTTCTTGCATTATGTTCCCTGTTTTTTTTACAATAGATGTGGAAACTGTCTTTTTTATGCCTCGCTGAGTATACAGGAATGATTTTGAGAGGCTTACTTTTGCCTAATCCTCATTGTTCAATATATGGCCTTATTTACTTCCCCATAGTAAATCCCTAGCCTGAAAAATAACAGTTATTTTCTTCGGGTTTTTTTTATGGAACTTGAATGTTACAGTGTCTTAGTGCTTCCCAAATTTTTACTGCTCTATCTTCACAATATGACCATGCACGAAGAGCACCCCTGTTTTACTGGCAGGGAATGTAGTGACAAAAAGATTTAAGGTCAGAAGTACCACATTATTAAATACTGTAATTTGAAGTGTAGCTTTGCTTGGTTTAAATGATACACAGTGATACTCCAGACTTCTGCACTTCAGACACGGGAGCTGGGATTCATTTGACCAAAGGTGGTCACCTTGAACAAACCAGAAATGCACATACAAGACGAACTGGCACCCCAGGGTTCCCATTATACCCGGAATGATGAACAGAGTGATGAACAGAAAGGATCTCCTGCCAAGTGCCCCCAAAATGAGGAAGGTATCATCAGAAACTACCTCTGAGAAGTCTGCCTTAGCTTTCTGGGCAAATAGGGGTAAATCTTGGTTTCCTGGGCCTGTTTTTGGAACTGTTTTTGTACTCCACAGTAAGCATTAGCTCCATGACATGGCACTCTCCAGGTGTGTTTCTTTGACCTGTCTCCCAGCATCTGACTTCCCAGTGCACTGCGTGGTCACCACCGGCAGCTGGGCTCTGCCTCCCACGTGAGGGCAAGCCTTCAGCTTTGTGCTGAGTGGAACTGTGCAATAACTCTTTCCAACCCGTGTTTGGAAAGAAGCGAGGAGATGCATTTGATTCTTAAAATAACAAAGGGACATTTGCTGCTGCATCAGTAACAAAGAAGGATGTCAAGCAGTTGCTAATAATATTCAAGGTAGCAATTCTGTTGTACCACGTAACTTGGACTCAAGCTTTCTTTCAGAAAGACCGAGTTCTCAAAAACTGGGAAATAGCTTTAAAAACAAACAAACAAACAAACAAAAAAACTTAGAAAGTTGATGACATTCCAGAGACACTGTGTGTATGTTAATATACTGCCAATATTGTAAAATGATGACAAAAGTGATTCAAGTAGCTGTAGTCTTGGTAGCCAAGTACTGGAGAAAATCACAGAATGATACAAGCAGTGAAGAATGATTTTCTGTGGGACAGATTTTGACAAACAAACTTGGTATCTATGGCAGATCAAGTTGAGAATAGTGAAACATCATTTAGCATATGAATTTCTGATTAAAAAATAACATTATACAAAATCAATATGGCACCTATTCCTGTTGGCATCCTAGGAAGATCTGTTCCTGGTGTCATGTAATCAATTTTCTGGAGGAAAGTAAGTTACTAATAAGTTTGTACAAATAAAGCACATTAGTTTGATTTATCCTCATGCAAGATCAGGTGCACAGGAGGTCACGCTTTTAGGCAGAATGGATCCAAATCGCAGTGTAGATTATTCCATAAAGAGGCAGCTCCACAAGGACAACAATCTGGCTGGTTTCCCTATAGGGATTATCTCTCCTGACCTGCCTGGCCCTTGGAAGCAGCTGGTGCATAAGGAGGTGCTGAGGTTGCTGCTGGTGGCCCAGTGCTGACGGGTTGCAGAGTCAGAAAGGCCAATTCACAGATAAAGGGGAAAAAGGAGAGATGCCTTGGGAACATCTCCAGGGATGATTCTTGAGGTGAGGGAAAGTCGGTCTAATTATTTTACAAAAGCAAAATGCGGTGATTACTAGCCTACGTGCATGGGAGAAGGTCACTGATACGATGTCTCCTTAAGCTGATAAAGGCATGATGAGAACTAATGATTGGAAGCTGGTATAAGACAAATTGTTACTGAATATAAGATACACCTCTTAGCAAACTAATTACTGATTTAAATGATTTATCAAGAGATGTGGTGGACTCTTCATTACTGATGCCTTTAAGTCAACACTGCTGGATGTCAAGGGAAAGGCTGTAAAGCAGTGAGTGTTATGAGATTACTGGTTGATGCCTTTTAGCTCAAGGTCAGATCAAGATGATCTTAGAATTTATTAATCTCTGAAGATTCTTTGCAATTTATTGTGCAGATGCCACCATCGCATATGCGATATAAATTAGATGTATTAGGTTGATCTTCAAAGGTTTGCTGTGAGCGACTTCAGGAAAATTATGCAGATGTGTAAAAAGTGAGGTGCCTAAGGCAGGGTTACGCAAAGCTTTGTGTTTTGCCAGTAACGCCTCCCGCGTGGGATCCATCTGCCTTTGAAACACGTGGTGGAACACACGGCGTCGCCTCCCGGATTTTCTTGGCAGGGACTCGGCAAGCCGCAGCAGAGGGTGGGCAGCAGGAATGTGCTCCCCCGGGGTGTGGGGACACGCTGGGAGCAAGGTGGGAAGTGTTGGCCAATAGGTGGGATGTGGAGGTAACCAGTTGGGAGAACAGTCGTGGAAAGGGCTCATCTGCCCCAGGCTACTCGCGGAGTTGTGGTGACCCATGGGGAAACTCAGGAGTGCTGCTGGAGCCTTAGGGTTTTTTGTTGGTTTTGAGGTTTTTTTTTGTTTTGGTTTGATTTGGTTTGGTTTTTTTTGGTAGCCACGAGTGGTGCTAGGCTCAAGAAACGGCCAGTTTTGTGGAGAAAAAAAGAAAAAAACAAAACAAAACAAAACAAAAAAACCCAAACCACTTAAAAAAATTAAAACCCCCGACTTCTGCTCTTGCAAAACGCCCGACTCCTGCGTGCTGCAGAGTTGCCACGGCCCGGGCTGCGCGTGTGCGTGTGTGTGTGTGCGGGGGGCTGGCGGAGGTGCCAAGCCGGAGCGGGAGCGTGTTTGCGCGTTTCGCGGGGTGCGTGGGGGAGGGCGGGCTGTGGCGGGGAGCGTGCGCGGGGGGGAGCCCCGCCTGCCAGCCCGCACCGGGCAGCTCCTATCAGCGGGTCCGTGTGTGTGTGTGGGGGTAGTGGTGGTGGTGCACGCGTGCCGGCTCACGCGTGGGGTGGGCGCGGACCCCGGAGGCGTGCGGCACCCGCCGCCCGCAGGCAGCCGCGGCCGCTCGCCGGCCCTGCCCGGCCGCAGCAACACCTCCGTCCATCCGCGCTGGCCTTGGGAGCTGCACCTGAAGAAGGTCCCACGGGCACCGAACGCTGATGCCGTGAGGGAAGCTCGGCCCGGCCCCGGCCCCCGCCGCCGCACACTTTGCTCTGCCCCCGGCCCCGGGGCCGCGCATCCTGCTCGGCGGCTCTGCCCGACTCCAAGGACGGGCGCAGGCGGCACCTCCCGCCCGCGGCGGGGGCTGCCCCGGCTCTCGGGGAATGCGGCAGTAGCACCCCCGCCCCGACTCGGCACCGCTCCCCTCCTCCGCCTCCCCGGCTCTAGGGGGGGCTTTTTTCCTCTCCGGCGTTTTCTGCCGGAGCATCCTTTTTTTTTTTTTTCTTTTGGAGGAGGAGGAGGGGGGAAGGAGGGAGGTGTTCAATGAGGGCTGCTCGGGCCCCCCCTCCGCGCCTGAGAGGTGCTGTCCCTCCCTGAGCGGAGAGGGGGGAGAGCGGCCGGGGAGGCAGAGGCAGGTCCCGCTCCCTTGCTCTGTCGCCGGCGAAAGAGGAGGAGGAGGAGGAGGAGGGTGGTGGGGAGTGTGTCTGTGTGTGCGTGGTGGTGGTGGGGGTTATTTATTTATTTATTGCTCCTGGTGGTTGCAGCTGGCAGACCTGGGAAGGAGTAGGCGCCATTGCCAGAAGGATTATTGCCAGGAGAGGAGAGGGGGGGAAGAGAGAGGAGACCCCGAGGCTCCCAGGGAAGCAGAGAGAGGCGGTTCTTTTCCTCCCGCCTTGGCTTCTGCCGCCGGGGGATGCGCCCGGACTGAGAGGGGCTCGGCTCCTTTCCGCCGCTCTGTTTCCCCCCCCCTCCCGCTTCAGTCCTCCTCCTCCTCCTCCTCCCCCTCATCCAGCAGCACGCATCCCTCTCCGCGGAGACCGGCCGCTGCCACCTCCAACCCTGCCATGCTACTGCTGCTCCTGTGCCTGGGCTGGGCGCCGCCGGGCTGGGGCTGGCCGCGGGGCAGCTCCCGGGGGGCGGCCGGGCTGCCCCCCAACGCCACCACGCCGATCTCCATCATGGGCTTGATGCCTCTCAGCCAGTCCGAGGAGGACCAGAAGAGCAAGATCGGCCGGGGGGTGCTGCCCGCCGTGCAGCTGGCCATGGATCAGATCCGCAACGAGTCCCTCCTCAACCCCTATTTCCTGGACCTGCGGCTCTACGACACGGAGGTAGGGACCGCCGCGGGCCCCGCGCCGCCCGGGCGCAGGGGGGGAGGCGCCGCCGCCCAGTCCCGGGGCGCTGCGGGGCGCAAGGGCAGCGCGGACGCCCGGGCCGGGGCTGCGGCTGCCGGCGGGGGCCGTGCGCGGCGCCTCCGAGCCCGCCCGGCCCCGCAAAGCCGCCGGTAGATGTGGAGGGACTGGCGGTGGGAGAGGAAGTGGAGCCGGCGGGCCGTATCCTGGTTCGCCCCGCATATCCGGAGCGGCTCCCCACGGCAGTCGGCGGCTCGCCCCCGGGGGAGCCCCTGCCCGGCGCGGCGGAGGTGGGCCCGGGTGGCGGGGGTGGCTGGTGGCGGCTGGGATCCGCTGCCCTTGGCACGCACGTACACGGGTGGGAGGAAGGCTGCCTCTCGCTGGCGCTCCCTCGCCCAGCGAAGCGGCGGCCGCATCCCTCGCCCAGCCGCGACCCGTTCAGCAACAGATGCACGCCGGCCACTTCGCTCCCGCTCCCCGCCGGCGGGCACACGCTGCCATCCCGGTTTATCCCGTGCTGCGCCGGGACGCCGAGGGCAGCGGCCGGAGCCGTAGCTTGAGGAGGAGGCGGGGAGGCTCCGGCAGGGTTTCGCCGGGTCTCCCTCCCTCCTCCTTCGGCTGGAGCGGCGGGAGCAGCGGGGCGCCCGGCCGGGGGATGCGCGGCGGGCGGGAGGCGGCGGGGCTCGGAGCCGCTCCTCGGAAAGAGTTAAATTTGCGGTCCCGCTCCCCGGCGAGCGGTCGGCAGCGCGGCGGGATGGCTGCGAGGTGCCCCGCTCCGGACCCCTTCCCGGGGCCGGCGGGCTGGGCTGAGAGAGGAGCCCTGGGCGCCGTGACGTGCCTGCCGGGAAACATCTTTTTCCTTTACCTGGTCGGGAGAGAGGCAGGGAGAGAGGCAAGGGCTTTGTTAAGTTGGTTCCCACCACCAGCCACCCACAACTGCATTTGGTTTTGGTCACAACTTCAATAAGCGTGTGTTTGCGGAGGGTACGTGCTGATCCAATATCGAGGCTTTCCTGAAGATGGCAGTCGCTTCTTGTGTAATGCCAGCGGCGGGTGCTCATTTCCAAGACAACCCCCGGTAAAGCGAGCGACTACTGACAATCTTCCTGGCTGTAATTTAAGGAAGCCTCTGCCTTCTCCCCTTCGATTCTCGGGATCCGGGGGGAGCAAGGAGAGCAGGAATGACAGGCTGTACTGCTTTGCCACAGCGTCTCCGTCCCCAAAATTACTGCAAAAGTCTTCCCTTCTAGAGTGGCTGCTTTTTATTGACAGGCATTTGTCATAGGATTTTTTGTTCAGATATCCCTGGACAGAAATGCATGGAGGGCAATATTGCTGAAGATGTAGTTTGGGAGAAAGCGTGCTGCTGTCGTGTTGTGTGAACAAGGCTGGGATATTGAAAGGGAATACAAGCAGATCAGCCTAGAGTAGCCGTTTGTTCCCTTAAAAAAAATGAATCTCAGGGAACTCTGCAATCATAATGAAAAGAATTGTGGGGGATTTTCTGAATGGCATTACCTATTTCATAAAGTGAGGTACTTCTTAGAAAAAAAATCACAGCTCTCCTAATCCTGTTTTCATTACATTATTCTATTTAAATTCATCTCTTGGATGGAATTGTTACAAAAATAACACATGCATAGGAAGTAGAGAAGCTTAGGCAAGATCTTCCTTCTTCATAACATCATAATCAATAAGGTGCTGCACTTCATTGCAGTCAAAATATTTTGAAGTTCTTAATACAGATTTTGGGTTCTGAACTAGGTAGTTAGCATTAAAGTATTCAGGAAAAAAATGCCCTATTTGTTCTGGAATGAGTATCAGTTTCTTCAAAAATGTGGTTTTACTGTTTTGTACTCTAGGGACATAAAGAATCAGGGTCATGTTGCCAGCTTGCTGTGTGGCTTTGAATGCTTTTAAGCAATTAATAAATGGATGGTTATGGAATGCTAAGTCAGGCGAATGTATATATTCGGAGTACGATTGGATCATTATTGCTTGCTTAATAGTGACAAGTAAATAACTCAGTGTTCACGAAGAGCACTAGATTGACTGCACCGAAACGGAATAGACTAATGGCTGGAATAGCCATTAAATACATAATGGCAGTGCAAACTTTTTCACTCGATTCAGATATTACCTTATTCCTTCAGTGCACTTACCGTAAGCAGAAGGGTAGATGGCTTGTCATGCCCACTTGGTCCTCAGCCTGTTTTCTGAGGTCGCCAATAAACAGATACGCCTGAAGGGCCTGGCTCCTTATCATTGCATAATCACAGACAAGGAAGTAGTTCTCCCTCTCAGGGCTTCGCAGGTGATGTTTGTGACATTGTTGGCTCTTGAAAAGGGAATGTGGAGCCTTGAACATGTGGGGTTTTTTTCATAGTTTAAAAAATACTTGTAGTATATTTATAATGCTTAGGAAATGTACGGCAGTGATTCAGAAACTCATATATTCTCCCTCACGTCTTTCCAAAATCTCCCATTGTTGCAATCTGATGTTTGTGTTGCAATCTTGTGTAATATTTTAACAAAAAGCTGATGAAAAATAATAACGAAAATAAACAAAATGAATTTTTTTTTTTTTTAAATTATGCATTCAGGTAGTTTTCTGTCAGGATTGAACTTTTTTGCTTGAAATTTCTGATTTGTATAATGAAACGTTATAATGCCTTTACTTTTTGATCAACCCCCTGAAGAATTGCAGTGTGCCTTCTAAGTTAGACTGTTGTTTGTCAGCACTTGAACTTCCTAGCCTTTGAGCACGTGAGCAGGAGCCCTAGCCTTTTTCAAAGCATTTAAACTGAAGTAAAAACTTAAATACAATCCTTAGTCTATGTCTCAACCAGTTGTGATTGTGTGATCTTTATTACAAAATACGATCACAGGTTACAGCAACTACAGAAAAATCCAGAGGCTTCTGTCTTGAGTATTTTTGATGGTTAGATGTGTTTGGAGTGTGATCCTGATCCAGTTTGGTGAACTCTGTTTTGCTACCCCATGGGCATGTCTTTATCTATTTGGACATTCCTATGTAGGCAGAGTCAATAAAACAGAGCTCAGGTGTAGGCGTTTGCAGAAATCTAGTCTTAAGTTAGTGACTTTAATTTGTGCTGCTCATTTCAATGAGAGCGGGAGCAAACTCTAGATGAGACTCTTAGGCAAAATTTCGTAATTACGCTATTTTAGAAGCTAGAGGATTTATAAAGCGATCATCTCTAAAGAGTCTCATCCAAAACCCATTGAAATTAATGGCAGTAATTCACTGATTCCAACGGCCCTTGGACTGGGTCCTAGAAGCTAAGGGTGCTTGATAGTTTATGGCTTTGGATCAATAACCGTGATATAATATTTCTTCTTTTTCCCGTCCCTGTGATTGTAACTTTAATTGGTCGAAAATGCAAAAAAATATTTTGCAAAATAATGAAATAAAAAGCTCTACATACACTAGATGTAATTCACAACTTCATGCAAATCAGGAAAGATGATTTCTGCTTAAGCACCCTGGCACATCTGTTACGGGGAAAAAAAGGAGAATAACCCTAAAATAAAAGAATTTGATGTTCTAGGAGACACTATTATCAATTTAAACAGTGTTTAGTTTGCATCAGGCAAAAACTGACCATGCAGAAACTAGAGGAAGAGGCATAGTGGAAGAAGACAAGGGCTTTAATGGAAGTTGCGTATCTGCCCTTCTGCATCTGGGTATCTTCCCTTGAATATGGCATGTATTTTCTGATTTCTTGTAGGAGCAGTGCTGCAAGTGGTGCACAGACAGGCTGCATTTGTTTTGAATCTAAACACGTATAGTCAAGAAAGCTGTGTATGCAAGTTAGGATTCTGTCACTTGTTTCTGAAGATCAAAGTGAGTCTTGACAAGCTGAAAAAAATATCTTCCAGAAGTAAGTGGGGTATATTATCACCAAGAGGGAAGAATATTCATACTATGGGGATAAGACTATTTCATTTTCTCTAACTACTGCAAATAATTTGTGGTAATCCTGATATAATCTCGTCTTTGTGTAATAATACGCTCTAATACCTTTAAATAGCAGGTTGGCATAGAAGGGTGAGCTCTGGAAGGTGCACAGGACTCCACAAAATTTGGAGAAAAATGTGCATTTATTGACACTTAATACATATTTGCCTACTCCTGTTCTGAAATTAAGCAGAAAGTGCCTTGCCTAATTTATCTGACAGGAAGTTACATACTAGGTATATTATAAATAGACCTCTTTATTTTCTTCTTTTACTAAAAACTTACCGGTATTTTCAGTAAAACCTTCTTCCCTCAAAGTTTCAGAAAGTTGTACAGGCCATGCACCAATCTGGGTCATTCCTACCAGCTATTCTAAGTCAAAAAAGACCCTCAGCCTCCAGATAAAGATGTCTTTTCCAGAAAGTCCAGTCATGAATGATGCCGACAAAGTCAAACCATGTCTTGTTCCTGCAAGCTGAAGTAAAAGTCACATTTACTCTTACTAAGGATGGGGAATATATTCTGAAAAGAGGAGAGCAGGTTTGTGTCAGGGGTGCAAAATAAGGTCTCTATCCAGGGGTGTGGAGCTCAGTGTTCAGTAGCACCTGATGATCCTCAGAGTCACACAAACAACTGCCGGTTGCCATCTGACCAACTTTGCCCTAACAGAATTGAGCTAGGGCACCCCCCCAGAAAGAAATCCCATGATGTGTAGGTTAGGCCATTTGTCTTAGGAGGCATAAATTGAAGTCACTCCAACAGCAGCTGGATTTGCTGGAGAGGGACTTTTTACAAAGGCGTGTAGTGATAGGACGAGGGGTTAATGGCTTCAAACTGGAAGAGAGTAGATTTAGATTAGATATCAGGAAGAAATTTTTCACTGTGAAGGTGGTGAGACACTGGAACAGGTTGCCCAGAGAAGTTGTGGATGCCCCATCCCTGGAGGTGTTCAAGGTCAGGCTGGATGGGGCTTTGAGTAACCTGGTCTAGTGGGAGGTGTCCCTGCTCATGGCAGGGGAGTCGGAACTAAATGATCTTTAAGGTCCATTCCAACCCAAACCATTCTATGCTAAGTATGGTGTACCAAAGCCAAGTTAGGACTCTGGGACGAGCCCTGACATGCTTGTGAGTGCTCTGATTACTAAATTGTCTGGAACCTTATTTTCATTTTTAAAGCAGTACGCAAAACGAGATGATAGATGTTATCGTGGTCATCTAAGAGTAGCAATCAGCTGACTACACGATGTCAGGGTCAGGGTCTAAAAGAGGGTCCAGTTTACAGCAGACTAAACTGGCAGATATTTGTTCTTGTACCGTCGGATGAGCTCGTGTCTGGCATATGTTGAATCAGTTGGGTAATTTCTTACCTTTAAATATTATCAAGTACTTGTGCTGTCTGATATGTGCAAAGAGTATAGCATTAAAATGCAGTACACTGTGTATGGATGACGATCACTGTCTACTCTACTGGCGACGTTCTGCTTGGATGGGACATATTTCTTTAAATAGTCAATGTCCCCTTTGACTTTCGCGTAATATGGCTCCATTTGCAACATAACCTCTTTTTGCTCTAGAGTTTTGGAAACTTGGAGGGAATAAGCTAAAAGTTAAGTGTTTATGTTAATTCTATGCTGGCTTCTCTGCTGATGCTAAGATGTGGGTGGGGAGAGGAGAGAAATCATGCATTCACTGCACCCACTCCTCTGGGTGTGGATCCCAGACCTGCAGAATGTATATTCTCTAAATATCTCTGCAAAGAGATTAAAGCCAATGTATCATTTTCTGGCATATGTCTTACAATTTCAAGTATAACTTATCCTATGCATACTGCAAAACACACTGTAATGGAATCTTTTGATTCAAATGCCAAACATGCTCTGTCAGCAGGGAAAAGTTGCTTTTTTAAATAAATCCAGGAAGGAGTTTGCATTTACATTTGAAGAAAGAGGGGGAAGGCCCTATCCTCTGATATGGTTATCAACCAGAGTGAATTACTCAGGTTTGTGGAAAAGATGGAGTGTAATATCCTGGTGATAACTGTGAAGAAAATATTTGTGATAAGAAAAGGGAGAGGAAAGAGCTAGAAGTGAGAGATTTAATGACGGCATTCACACAAAAAGTTGCCAGTGGAATATTTATATTGTTTTATTTAATGTTTTAACTATTTGGGATGACAACATAAATTGCATTGCACGTCAATGCTACAAAACACCATCTCACGTTAATAATGTGTGGTGATGCATGTGCATCTCAAGTTTTGTTCCCTGCTTTCAATTTCATTGCTTTATGGACATTTTCATGGTGTATGGTGGAATAACAATGCATTTGAGCAAATGGGAGAAGCTGGGGGCCAAACAGCTTTTTCATGAAACGCCAGTGGAGGCCATTGCTATCACAGGAAAGCAGATATTTTTACTTAGGAGGGGTTTGGATCATTGCATATGGAGGTCTGGCTCAGGGAATCAAGTGGTGGAAGTTAACAGGGGAAAACCCTCCGTGACCCTTTTTGGCTCAAATAATTTTTGGAGCAGCTGGGGCTAGCAGACAGGTACATTGAGGCCAGTCTGCATTTGTGTGGCTCAGTACTGTGGAGATTTGTGTTGATATGTAGCAGCCCCAAATAGTCCGGGAGATATATATATATATATATTTCAGGCTGTGGGATTCCAAACTGAGAGGGTACAGTGCAGCACATCACATTTTTAAAAATTTATTTTTGTACTAGGAATCCTGGAACTAAATCAGTGACAGAGTCTGAAGCTTTTCAGGAGCCAGATGCACTGTTCTCTGATTTGTAGGTCTGGCTGAGCTAGAAGTGAGATTTGCAGTACTTTTGTGGTCACCTGGCTCCAGCGTTAATGGACCAGTAGCCTGACTCCTGAAGCAAACTGGTTCAGCCACAGCATTGCTCTGTCTTAAAGAAGGTAGCGCTCAAAGAATAGCTGGAATATGTTTTCAGTCATGCTGTGTCTCCCCTTGCCATGCCACTTACACATATGAGATGACAGAGTCTTCTTTCCTAGGCAAGGATTCCTCTATTTGCAGAGGATTTTGCTGTGGGTAAGGTCTGCTGAATTTGAGGGCTGCTAACCTGTTAATTGCAAATGGGACATACTGACCAACAAACACTTTTTTCCCCCCATTTTTCTTCTTGTGATGGAATACACATGTAACCTCCTTGCCAAGTCAGTGATTGATGTCCCATTTCTGTGCCATTAGTTTTTCTTTATCATCAGCCTTTATTTCTGAGAGTTTCACCCATAGTATTTTCCAAATAAGTGTTCTCAAACGTGAACATGAAAGCTGACAAATTAAAAGCAAATACCCACCTTCTCTCTGAAAATAGCAGTCACAAAGAGCACGGAATATAAGGTCTAATTCAGCAGGGCTGTCCAAATTGTTTTTACTGAGGCTCCTGAGAGATGAAGGCCCAGATAATGGACTAATTGCTTTAAAGTGAACATCATGAGTTTGAGGGATAGGATTAGAAAACTTAGGTTTCCTACTATGGCCATGATACTTCTCTTAAATAATTAACGAGTTCTAAGATCAGAGGACCATTAGGATTATCCAGCTCTTACCATATAGGTCATATATTTCACTTGAGGATTTCTGCCTGCTCCCCCATGAACTAGAAGATATACTTTAGAAAGCCCTCTGATCTTGTCTTCAGGATCCCCCCAAATCCTCCTCCTCTCTGGCAAACTTTTCTCTGTGATTTGCTTGAAATCCCTTGAAAAGTCCATTGCTATTTCCAGCTTAAACTCTGCTGCCCCTGTAATAGCCGATGCTGGGAGAGCAGCAGCCCTCGGCTTTGGCACACGCTGCTCTCCCCGCGATGCCTTCCCAGCTACAGGGCTGGGAAATCACCGGCAAGGCGGGCTCCGCTTTCAGACTCTTTTCTGGCTGTCCAGGGGATCCAGCCTTGTATGAAGGCCTTGTATGAAGGTTAGATCCTGCTGGAATCAGAAGTCTTCTTCCCTTCTAAAGAGTGTCCCAGACCAGAAGTGAAAAGCTTGTTAGCTTGTTTCCTGGCAAGCTGGGTCTGCCGGATTCATCTGCTCCTTCACTGGGTAGCTGGTTCTGCAGAATATTTTTTTAATTCTTGGCTGAACCCCTTTTTTTCTTTTCTATATCCATCTTTTTTGTAAGACCACATTGCCACAATCCCTCTTAGAGGAGCTCATCCTGTGTGCCTGGTTAAGTTATTTCCAGAATCTCAGGTTTTTTGATTAAAGAATCACTGCCATATATCTTTAAAATAATGCAGTTGTTCAATCTTTTGTTTCCTTAAAGTAGTTATGTATTTTAATTTAGCATTCACCTATGGTGGGCCTCAGCTTCTGCTGCAGTTTCACTGAACTACAGGATTATGTGAAGATTCATACACACAATAGGTGTCTAAGTAACCATTTTGCATCCAAAACCTCCAGGGAGAAGTAGTAAGAGGCCCCTTTTGGGATGTTAATTAACTTCCTTTCCACTGTTTACTGCTCCTGCTTTCACAGGGAATTTAATGTTTTTCTAGCAAAGAACAGACATCTTTCTTTACAATTTTTATAAAGTGACAGTTTTTGACAGATTAACATTTAGTGTGGTACAAAATATAACGCGTAACATGTTTCAAACATTGTGATTATCAGACACGCTCTGGTGTATCTTAACAGCATCATATAGAGATATTCTAATATACACTTACAGTATAAAAACATTAAACTCTGCTTTTCTGTGAAATCTTTCATATAATTTCAAAATTCTGTAAAAGCACCTTGGGTTTTGATTTCCCCTCTCCCCTGTGAATTTGGAGAGCCCTAAATATTAATAATTTACAGGAAGTTGACCGAGATAGAGGGCTAACTTTCTCTTTTTTTTTCCCTTCCGCTTTATAGCTTTCTGAAAATTATAAACTGGACCAAATTCCATGTTATTGGTGAGAATCTAATCTGGAGGGATGTGCCAGTGGCAGGAAGACGTTATGCAAAGTAGAAAAAGAAATGAAGTAGGAATAGCTACCACAGTGTAGAGAAAGTGGTACAAAAAGTTTTGCATTCCAGATCTTTAAACTTAGCCAAGCTCCCCTCCGCTCCTCCTTTCTTGCTGTGACGAATGCTAATGGTATCAGCTCCAGATCGCTGCCTTTTTTTTTTCTTTTTTTTTCTTTTTTTTTTTTTTTAAATAAAAAAGAAATAAAAAGAGTTTCAAGTTAGGTCCCTGAACTGAAGATCTGCTTTCCAAAAGCACGGAGTGATTTGCATTTTCCGTCAACATCAGTGGGAATTGCTGAATGCTCAGCACTTTAGAAAGCCAGCCCACCTATGAAAATGCAACGTGCTTCTATGCAGGGGAGACCTAGAATTGCCACTTTTAATTAAGAACAAAGGCATTCATGGTTACTTGCTTTAAAGTTTCAAATTGTCTAGTGGAATAAAATGCTGATTTTGTTCAGCCTTTGGGATACAGACCCTTTCAGAATTGATGTCAGTATTAACAGAATTAAATATCCTTTAGAATTAGATTATTGCATCTCAAAGATCTTCTGATTGAGAAATTTGCAAGGTACAGGTATTTTTAAAAAACAGTTACTTGAAAAAAAAAAAAGTCATTTTTGTAATCAACACATATCTGGAAATGGTCTGTTTGACCTTGGCAAAAATAACAGCTTGTATGAGGTAAACAAAAGGAGTGACGTGGTGGGAGTACTGGGTCCCTAGGGCCTTGTTACTCAAGGCAGGTCTATATGGCTGGCACAATTATGTCACTGGTGGGTATCAGGTGTTACGTCAATGTCAGCAGAAGCCCTTAGTACACTTACAGCAGCCAATAGCTCTTTTTAACTGATCTAATAAGGGTTATATCATTTAAAGTGGATAGTTTACTGAAGGGTAGAAAGTGTGTTTTCTTTGACCAGACCAATGAGTTCGAAAGTTTGGTATTCTTAGAAATTATTTTTTCATCCATTATATAGCAAGTTACAGATTAAGTTGTCTCTGAAAATTAAACTAGGTAGACTGAGCTGCTTCTTCTCCCCCTCCTCCTCCTCCCTCCCCCCTCCTCCCAGCTTTTTATGCATTCCTGTGGCTTTCTTCTGAATCTTTTACAGTTTGTCATCTTCATTCTCAAAGTGCTGCCACTAGAATTTGATCTATTACTTCAGAAATAATTTCCCTGATGCTGTATATGCTAGTAATTTTATCTCTTTTCTTCAAGCCTTCTGTTCAGAATGGAGGAAATGAATTTGATCTTTGTGCTGCAGTGCCAGGGAAGAGGGAAAGGAAGCAGAGATGAGATTTTCAGGCTACGTATGAGGAGTGAGACACTAGGATTTGCGGCAAAAATAAGTTTTTATTTACCGTCTCCAGATGAATCTGCTACAAGCAAACCCAGTCAGTTTTCATAGAGTAGTTGGAAGTAGATATCCTGGTCATTTGGGTGATGCTGTAGGAGGTAAATAATTTTAGCTAAACAGCCGGCTACTTAAAAAGCTGGGACAGGTTAGAGCAGATAATAGTGCCTCAATATTGAAGCCGCTCTTGGCAAACGTAGAGGCTTGGTCTTGATGTAAGAACAGGAGTTGCTATCCAAAAGAAATCATAATGGTTTCCAGTGCATTACCAAGGTTCTTTAGGATGTGTGAGTGCTCCCTATTCTAATTACACTGAGCGATTAAGCAGCAAGAGCAGAGACGTATGGGACAAGAAGGGTGAATGATAGCCTACTTTGAAAAAACTAACATTTGAGGCTGGGATTAGAACATCCTATAAATGTTAATGGGTGTTACTCCGGGGGGAGGAAGTTTTGTGTGGGAGGTGTGAGGTGACATATAGCTTAAATATATAGCCAACCTTTAACACAGTTAATACAGTCTATAGTCACCTTTTACATGAACTAATAACTCTTTAAGTGATTTATGGTTCAGAAATACTGATCAGGGGATTGAGAACTCAATTTAAAATCCTATAAAGGCAGAGGATAATGTGGTAAGGAAGACAACACAGAAAAGATTTCTTCTTTTGCCTTTGGAAAGTATTGGCTATAGGCAATACATGTATGCCAGATGTTTGGGTTTTCTTTTTTCTTTTTTAAGTTCTCAGGGACTGTGCTCCTACGAGGGAGCACAATTTCATCCTACGGTTTCCCTCTCTGAAAATTACTCAGTTTGTGCAGATCTCACAAAGGAGATGCCAACAGTGAGTCATCTGGTCACCAGCTCTGTCCTAAGGCTTTCAGCTACCTCTTGCAAAAGCCATCGTGATCCTTACTGTGCTGAAAAACAATTAATTACCTTTGGTAGAGGCCTCCCAAAATAGTGGGGAAAGCAGGGTTTAAAACGAAATGGCCTTCATGTTCTGACACTGAAATCAAGTTTCAAAATTAGTACTATTTCAAATAATTGTGGAAATTCAGCTTCACATTTGAGAAATGCATATAAGATGCAGTGAGTTGATTTATTAGATTAAGATTTCACAATTGATATGTTTTGATAGTAAATTCTGAGGGTGTTGAGTAAACTCAGCTGAAAGACTCAATCTTCAAATGTGTGACAGGAGCAGAACAATGGGCTTTTCTACATATTAAGCCTCAGGAGATGTTATCCTAAACCTGAAAATTATACCTGTATGATTAATTACGTGTATGGCAAACATGGCCAGTATTTTTGTCAAAATTAAAACGTATGGGCATGTTTGGACACAAGTATTACAGGATTAATTAGCAATAAAATTACTATATAGGAAACAATTGCATGGTTAGATAGTTAAATGTTTCTGTCAGAAAGCAGATTTTAAGGAAGCAAGTAGCACGAGGCTGCACTAGTACCTCATGTGGTTTGCTCCTTTGCCAGGCATGGGTTAAATGCAGCAGTGCTGAGGAGACCCAAAAGTAGCACAAGGAGAAAAAAACACCGGTCTAGGTTGAGGCCAGTCACGTTATCTATAGAGTGAGGTGATGCTCCCTAAAATGTATGTCCATCTATATGGTGCTGAAAATGATTTCATAGCCTCTGAGACACCATTGCTCTCTCATGAATTTAAAGCCATTGGTTGGGCAGTGGGGTTTGAATGAGGTGTGGTGGCAGATTTTTTTTTTGAATACGGAAGAGGATATTGGATATTCAAACCACATTTTTTTGTTACCTAGATATGAGCCAAGGCTATGACTCACAGAGCCCCCATGTTCCTGCTTAGTTGGTGAAAAGATTTAGGCACAGAAAGAAGAGCAGTTGAGAGCACCTGAGCTACTGAGGTTTGGCAGCATGAATGCCTCCTGCTTTCCTGCCCTCCTCTCCCTTAGTATAGTCAATGCGGAAATAATGCTGCTAAAGAAGGCTGGTCCAAGGACTATTCACCAACAAAATCCTGTTAAGCCTCTAAGAAAGGTATTAAATGGGATTTAAGTAACATCTTGGCCTATAGTGGCCCTGTGCTCAGGGAAGAATTTCACCCTGAGTTTAAAAAATACATTTTCAATAATCACATTATAGAATATAAGACTGAGCAACAGAAAATACCTATTAAGTCATTGTGTTAAATTGTTACTATGCTGGACTGTTCTATCAGAGTGTGCTTCCTACTTAGTATTGTGTGCAGCTAATGTGCTGAATTTCGCGGTCTATGGAATTCCCATAATAAATTTTGACCCTGCTGCATTTGATGTGGGCATAGCCTTGTACAGGAAGAAAAACAGCATCTCCTTCCCCACACAAAGGGGAAAGTAGAGCCTTGCTGCTTTCTGACTATAGGAATGGTGACGAAGAAAAGCAAGGGTTCTGCATCAGGTATTTCTGTTTCACCTCATGTTTGTGTCCAAGAATAAACGGGCAGGAATAATAATTGATTGGGCTCTTTTCTTGCCCTCCCAGTTGCACAAGTGAGTTGGCAGAAGAGTCACTGTGGACAGTTAGTAATAAATTGAGCGTATCTTCTACTTGGGGCTATTTGCTAGGCCCACGGCAGACATTTATTGCTTCTTTATTCAATATTGTTTTGCTCTTTTTCCTTTTATTTGTGTATTTGCTTCCATGCTCTCATGTCACGCAATATATAGATTGTAATTATAAATCAGAATGTTTATAATTAGAATTTATTTGCAGATTTTCTGTAGAAGCTTTTTAGTTGCACGTCAGTTTCAGAATAATTTATTGACCTGGAACACTGTGTTTTGAAAATTAAAATTAAAAAAACCACCCTTACTTTCTGCAGAAAACTAATACTTTGTTTTGAAATGTCAACTGTTCACAAAATAAATTGCCAAGCTCTGAACATATAATTTCAAATTTGATTTATACCAAATTAAACTTCTGCCTATGAGCCCTTCCATTTGTTTTCCTTTCAGATTATTGAGTCATGAAAACCTTTCAGGTTTTGGGTTTCCATCCCAGCTTGGCACAGGGCATTTCTTTTGAAATCTTGAATTTCCACAAGATGGCAAAACAATTTGCTATTCAGCTGCATGTATAATGACACTGTGCTGAAAAATGGAGCTTTTTTCTTCTTGGGCAAACAAGTGTCTCCCAGGCCAGATGTTCTTCCTCTCCCTGTCCCTGGGCTCGGCTGTTGCCTTTCCCTCCCTTGCCTGTGACACCACCCCATAGGTGTGGGGGGCTTTCTGTGAGTGGGGACGGCTGGCTGCTTGAGTGGACAGAAGGCATCACCCAGGTGGCTGATACAGGAGAGCAGAGTGGCATTGCTGCTGCCAAAGGGGCAGGGAGGATGGTGCTTGCCTGAGGGGGAGAGCTGGGGAGCAGAGGTGCAGGTGGTGGTCCCATATATGTCCCCTTCTCACCCTGGTGAGTTTTGATTATCCTGCAGCAAAGAAGATTTTTCGTCAGCTTTACTAGTTTCTCTGCGTTTCTTCATGCACAGCATCCGTTCCATTCCGTAGCCTGCCATATTACTTGGAAAATTGCAAATAGTGTGATGACATCACTTAGCTGGCTATGACAATATGTGAAATGCCTTCAAAAGTTATGTGACTGCGCATGGGAGGAACAGGCCTGAATTCTGTACATGCTGACAACCGGCATTGATTTTAAGGGAAGCACGGGGTTTCAGAGAAGAGCAGAATCAGGCAGAGGATATAGAGCTTTGAGCTGGTGCAGCCTTTGCACTAGAAGGATATAGAATATTATCAGTACTCAGGACTGCGTATTCTCTGTTGGCCTGCATGAAGCCAATTGAAAATGTGATCTGTGCGAGATAAAACAAACTGAAGCAATCTTCTGACCCAACGGTGTACAGGTGGCTGCAAATAGGAGTTCAGTACGCAAGCTCTTCGATCATTCCCTAGAATACCTATTTTCAAAGGGATCATACTAGCTTGTTTATTGATTTGTCACCGATGGATGAATATTTCTGCTACACAAATGTTTAAAATGACACGTGTTTAAAATTAGACTTGGCAGAGCAATTTGCCTAGAGATTATTCTTGTGAAGTATTGATTCACAGCACTGCTGTGAGCTGGATTACTGTCCAAATTGGAAAAGCCAGTCGTAGAGAGGTCTTTATCCTTTAATAACAATTAGCTCCTTTCTTAGAGGGACACAGCTGACTGAAGCAAAGGAGAGCTGCAAAATGTCGGGCAGCCAGGGAATCTAAGGCCTGCTCTTCAAGGGATGTGGGCTGCAGGGGAAGGGAAGGAAAAAAGAGAAAAGCACTGAGAAAGATGGTTTTCTGGAACTGGAAACTAGACATGCTGGTGCTGTTTGTGTTACTAATAGTCAGGTGCTCTGAGGAACGGGATCGCACTCGCCTCTCTCTTCTCGGGCTCTCGCCCACCAGTTGCCTGATTGATCGGAAAAACCTGACAGCAGGCGTGCTGCCCGCTGTCCATTTAGCCTTGAAACATTTATACAAGCATTCATGGATGCTGAAGAACTATGAACTCCAGGTGTCATTCCACGACACGCAGGTAAATGGATGTAGGTGTAGAGCTGTGCAACGTTTGAGCCTCTGCTGTTATTGTGCTTTTGAGAGCTTGCGACTGAATCCCTTCCTGGCAAATCCCGCTCTGCTGAAATACAGCAAATGTGGCTGTATCCGGAAAAGTTTGGGCTATTAGGTGGATGTCTGACTGTGATGGGCATCTTGCAGCACAACCTGCTAGAAGCAGGAATAAAGTGTGTGCAAATTAGGAGGGATGGCAAACACCTGTGGCTCTTCAGGTGTTCCAGAGGTATCCATAAAGAGTTCCCCAAACTCAGGGCTTGCTGAATTGCTCTGTTCTTCTGCACTGTCTTCTGTGTCTTGCTCTTCCTGCTTTCTCCGTTGACAGCTCTGTAGTTTGTCGCCGCCTATTTCTGCTTCTTCCTGGGCAGGACAGAGGTCTGTGCTGCGCCGTTGGGGCAGACCATTTGCCAGTGGAAGGCTTTGCTTTTTGGTTCAGGGAAAAATTAAGGGCTGATCCAAGAGGTGAGGGCTCTGATGAGCTAGATATATAGATTATTGAGATAATATCTGTCATCGTAATACTTTCAAATTTGAGAAGAGCTGTGTTTTTTACTTTTCTTCTAGGACTGAGATACCTCTTTATCTTCTGTGCAAGAATTAAATCAAGGCAATTAATTTCTAAGGCCTGTCTTTTAGGCTGGTCAAACCAACTGTGACAAAATTAAGAGGAGGGACTTGCATATCAGCGTGATCTGGGACTGTAAACCTGTTCTTAAGGAGATTTTCACTGATTTGAACTTCTGTGTCCCGCATCAGAGGCATGTTTTGGAGCAGATGCCCTCAGACTCATACACACTTGCATGCATATGTGCATATAGGCTCCATATACAGTAGTAAACTGCTTAATATTTTGAAGTTGCAAAATAGTGCATCTAAACATATTTGCTTATCTATAAACATTTAAACATGGACTATACTGTTACGATTAAGTTATTAAAATTTGACATTATTGCACCAATAACAGTTGCACTGCATTATATAACAGGAAGAAGGTATTGTATGACTTCTTCTGAAGCTCTAGAAAACTATCCAAGGGAGAAATTGTAATGTGATTTTAATTGTTCATTTTGTTCATAAGCACTTGTGTGTAATTTTTGAAGTGCTTAACATATAACAAACATGATCCCATATGCTATAAAGTTACTTGAGGATAGCTTCCATGTTTAATAATGTAACACAGGTGTATCAACTGCGTATAGTCATTAAGAAATGTCTCTTGTAAATTACTATTAATACAATTCACTGTTTTATTTATTAGTTTATAAGTTCCTATTGGAAATGTAATTATAGATATGCAGTCCTGAAAAATGCGTACACCTTAGTTTCTTATGTAAAAAGATGTGCAGTAACATTCCAGCTTAAATAACTGGAAAGAGTAGATGTGAGTTTAAGTGGGCAGCAATTAAAACCTACTGGTATTTGCTCAGATTCAGTGCTTTTAATCCCGTTTCATTTGGGCTGGGGTGGTGTAGGTGGCTGTTTATTTGTTAATTGTTTTTGCATAGTTTCCAGTTCTGGAGCAACTCCAAAATATTTTTCCCTACCTAAACGTTCAATAGAGTTGAATTGCAGAGATTCAGCTCTGTTGCACTGACTTCTACAATTTGAACTGAAATATTGAAGTAATCTATAATTATCTTTTTGAAACAACCCCTGGAAAAAGACATGTCATATTGACTTGTAAGAGATTAACAAAATGTGGAGCATTAAGATTTCTGATTTTTCTTCCTCATTCTGAGAGTAGAGCACGCAGGTTCTAAGTTTTAAATACAGATTACAGACAAGTTACAGAGGTCTTTGGATTTAATCGTTTCTCAGGGGCAGTATGGATGCGAGAGAGCTGATTCTGTTTATTAATTTTGTGAGCCCAGATCTGCCATCTGTGACCTTATACAACCTTTCAATTAACTTTCTTTTAAGTAGAAAATACATATGCTTGGCTCGTTGGATGTGAGATCTTTCAGGTGTGGGATAGATAACTGACTTTTTGGCATAGTTAACTAGGAAGGAAGAAAGGTTGCATCAAAAATATTTGTGTTGCTATTGCTGAAATAAGAAACAGAAAAAAAAAATCAATATGATGTTGCAGACGACTTGAACAGCCTTGTAGCTTCATTCATAAACACAGGGGAGCAGGGTTGCATTCTGTCCCGTGCCCCTGGAGTTTTGAATTGCATCCTCTGCCTCCTGTGAGGCAGCACTGCCCCACTGTATGGTAGGGTGTTTGGGGGAGTGTTCTCAGTCTTTTGCTTTGCTACTGTTTTATTTCAACTAATTAAGCCGTCACTACTCCAGAATGCGAATGGTAACTATGGGGCAAAGGGAGCACTCTTGCAAGAACTGTCTGAGTTCTTTGTATTAAATGAAGCTGTTTCAGCAGGAGCCTTTGGGAAAACTTTCTTCAGCAGAGTACTTTATAACCTGGTGGCTTTGGCACTGAGCTGAGAACTGAATGCTTTCTTTGACTCATTTTTTTTCAGGTCTCCTATGATTTAACGTGCGTTTCCTAGTTACCGTGTTGTCAATTCCTTGGAAGCGGGAATCCCTTGAACACTTATGATGTAGCACTTCCACGTAAAAAAAAATGCTTAAATATTCACTGAGAATGAAGAGCAAGCGAGTGAAAATGATACTCTAATTTGGTAGATGGCTGCTTGTCCTTCAAATGGTACACCTATGCCTGCAGTGTTTATATATTTGTACCAGAAGGACAGTGTTAACAGAACTGATATGTTCCTCTTTTCCAGCCACTCCAAGCAGGGGCATCTTGGAGGGGGTTGTGATGTGTTTCTCCCTCTCTAATTGAAGCAGGACTGAACTTGTGTGGAGAGCCCTGATCCTTGAAGCATTGGACAAAGGGT
The DNA here is from genome assembly GCF_964106895.1 of Numenius arquata. NCBI lineage: Eukaryota > Metazoa > Chordata > Aves > Charadriiformes > Scolopacidae > Numenius > Numenius arquata. Next base: position 35,653,357 of record NC_133579.1, on the reverse strand, counting down.
GTGGGAAGGCAGAAAAACTGCTTTGGCGGATTTGTGAATCCAAGCACGGAGCAGCTTTTTAGTGTCGTAGGGGAAATTATGCCCTTGAGATTTTTACCCGCGGGGGTGGGCAGCCAGGTATAATTGAGCTGTCTGTGTATCACTTTATTTCTGTCTTTCACCGTATGGCTGACATCTGGAGGCTCTCCTTCTATGCCGTCCTCAGGGTGAGCAGGCTGGTGGATTCTTACAGGCTTAGGCACATCTAAAAATAGTTTTACTGGTGGATAAAGAACAATATTTTGGTCCTTCAAAGTTATTCTGTTCTTACTTAGTTTTCTATGAGCTAGTAGCCAATACAAGGACTGTGAAGCCAGTGCTTTGATTAGTGATGATTTTAACAGAAAATGTTTACGTGCTGTAACTGGGACATGGCTTGAGCATACAAATAGACTTAACTCTACGACTGGGATTTTCTGAGTAGTGCTGATTTGCACTCAGATTGCTTGTTGACACTTGGCTGAGTCTATCCTAATGTGTATCATCTCTGACAGGGATGATACAACATGTCCCAGTCTGACTAGAGGCTGGTTGTCTTTTCTTTGGTAATAAACTGGTTCCTTTGTAATGGAATGACACAATAACATGATAGGTGTATGTCAGCTTATTTAAGGCATACCTTTATGTGCTTATTAAAATAAAACCAAACAGCAATGGAGCAATCACTGAAAGTGACATTGATAAGCACATTATTTCTACAGTGAAAATTTCAAGGCATGCTTGTTTTCTTACCCTACCTAAATAAGAAAAATACTCCCCTTCAGGCTCAAGAGGCAGTAAACTGAAGCATTGCACTAAGTTTTTTTGGCTTGTACATGTACAGGAATTTCTACTTAAAAGCAAGTGAAAAAATAGAAATTTAGCAATGGCATTAACATACAACATCACTTATTAATTACAGAATTATTTAATAAACAAGTAAAAGTAGCTATTGGATTTCATGTGTGCAATTCATTGCATGTGATCTGTAACTCCATCATGTACGTTCATGTCTTCTGAGATGCTCTATGAAACCATCTGCCAGGACAGGCATAGGAAACAAAAGCATCTTGCCATTCAAAAAGTCTATGTTTGGTAAAAACTTGACAAGTGTCCTGTGACATTATTAGAAGACTGTGTGCTGGATAAATCAGTCCATGACATGTAGCATTCACATGAGCAAGGTATTGTGTTTTGCCTCTTAGAGAATACAGTTTCTCAGTACGTTACCGTAGGCATGAAAATTGTGAACCATAAAATACTTGACAAATGCTAATTTTAACTTTCCTAAACTGCCGTATCACTATCCCTATTGTTAGAACTGTCTAACTGAAAGCAAGAAGAAAACGTGTTCTGTTATCTATATTTTTTTTTCCCCAAGAAAGTCTTTATTATGATTCCTGGCAATGGGTTTTTGTTTCCTAAATCATATATTTAAGAAAAAGAGTAAGTAGATGAGCCTGGCTAAATTCCTTAAAAGCTATTCTTGTGAACTGTCATGGAAGGTATCCAGTTTCAGTTTTATTCTCATCTTCCACTTTTCAGTGCAGCAGAGGTTTGGAGATGTACAAAGGGGACAAAACAGTTGCCTTATGTTAACCCTTTCTAAATGTTATTTGAGCTAGTTCTCATACAGCAAATAGAAATGTAGCCTTTACTGCCTTTTAACCCTAAAGGACTCAATCTAATATCCATTGATGTAATTCTATCTTCTTACTCTATCTTCTTGATTTATTTCAGGCCTTTGAAGTTGCTCAGTATAATGCACCTTTTATGTATCGATGGTGTATATGCAGGCATCTGATGTGAAAAAAATGATTTGAGCTTGGCTTTTTTTTTTTTTTTTTCCCTGTTACTGCTTCTGACCCACAAGGAATTTGGGCAGTGGAGATGGTTGGTGGATTCAGTGAGGGCTGGGAACCCCAGAAAGGGGTTTGGCACTGTGAAGCCAGGGGGTGTTTCCAGGCATGTCCAGGGCAGAAGGGCTGTGCTAGGACTGGACTTCATCTGACCTGGCTTTGGAAGTCTGGGCTGGGGATATCTCCCTTCAGCTAGTGTGGTGGGGTTTCCAGTACTGTCAAGGAGTAGGCATTTCTATGTGGAAAAATTCATCTGACCTATTTTAGGTGACTATTTTAAGATAAAAAAAAAGAATTGTATCCTAGAGAAAGCTTATTTCTCTCTGTGAAGTATAAAGGGAGCCTCAGCAGGCTAGTATAAATGTAGATGTCTCCTACGTGGAGATCCGTATTGCGTCAGCTAGAGCCTACCCTAGATGTCTCTGGGAATTTTAATGTAAAAAGCTGTAGTAACAATGCGTTTCCATCACCTCCCGGCTTTCAGTGGGATTTCAACAGACGGTCCAGAGAACTCACTTCCCACCACCCCCGCTTCATCTTTATCAGTTACAAAAATTCCTTCTTTGGTCTCTCATGTCTAGCCAGAAGACCTGGAAACCAGGCCAGCAGAGCCATATTGTGTGCTGGGACCAGGGTGGTGGCAGCACTGTGGCCAGCAGTGAAGACTGGGGAGCTCCTCTGTGCACTGGGGACCCCCGTGGGCACCCAGGCCGCCCCTCACCTGAGCTGATGAAGGGCTTACTGCTGCCTCCCAATTTATAGCTTTTTCATAGGTGGAATTTTGTGACACTGGGGAAACATATCCTGGTCTCTGGTCCTTCTTTTAACTCTTGTATAAGGAGAAAATTGTGAGGAGAACTATTCCTGCAGAGCACAATTTCTTTTGAAATCACAAGGACTATGAAATCACATTACTATCACCCAGGCTTAATTTCCAAAGCCAAAGGAAGGATAGCATAGGTAGTCTTTATACGATTTTTGAAATTGCATGTGCTTATGTTTTCCTTTCAAAATTAATGTCAATTGAGATGGTAGAGAGTTTTGAACTATATTACACATTAAAATACAAAATAAAAAAGTCAAAATTTAAATTACTTTTTTAAAAATGAAGATTAAACATTTCGGTTAACACAATATGGATTATTTCCAGAATTCTCTTCCATGGACAAGTTCAACGTTTGGGATTTTCTATTCCTAATAACATGAAAACACCTTGCAAAATTCTTCACAAAATCACTCGCTCCTGGTCTGCATCTCCCTGCTCATGTCTCCTCATGGATGTTTTGCTTGTGTGAAATTCTACACAGATATATATTTTATAATCTTTATTGTGAAAGTTTTATAAAATGCCTCCTTTCACATTTTAAAATGGAATGGCGATCTGTCAGAATAATCAGATTCTGGATAAATTAGTGCATTTCAGTGTACTTTGTTTAGGGCAACTTCAGTGCAAGTTTTTATGCTGTTACGTTGAATTTGAATGGATCCAAGTCTCTGGTGAATACTATTGCTCTTAGAGCAATTTACATGATTTTAATTTGTGACTTGCGCAGTCAGCCTCTAAAGAAATACCACCAGTGATGTCTTCATTCTGCTGTCATTCTCAGACACACCTTGCAATTTTCTTAGCTTTTACTGCAAACCAGTAATAAAGCGATGCAGGGACCTGTTTTCCTTTTGAAGGCAAGGAATTAAAAAAATATAATTAGGTTCTGGATCATTTGCAGCTAGGCTAAAGTGTGACCGCCTCACAAACTGCTCTAAGTATGGCGAACTGCTGGAAAACTAATACAGTATCAGAAGTAAAACAGGGTTTCTTTCAAAGTAAGAGGTGGTCAGATCACTTGATGGATTTGAGTAGTTTCAGTGAAAGATTAAACACTGGTTTTGGATAATTAAGGTTTATTCAATTTTTGCACAGGCAATTTTTTAAAATAAAAATGTCTTTCAGATCTATCCATTTCAGATACCAACTGATACCATACCATTAGAAGCATTTTCTTGTTTGACACAGGCACAGTAAATATTTTAAACATACAGAAGGAATCTGGCATAAAAAAGGAATGAAGCACTGTTCTCTGAGGCTGTTCATACCCAGTTCTGGTTATTCTCCAAATCTTCTGTGTCCGTCATAGTCAAAGGTACCGAGTCCTGCTGTCCATATTCTCCATCTGTGGCTCTTATCTTCTTTTCCCACAGCAGGAGGTCTTCTTGCTCGCGGTTAGCATATGCATTATCTGGGGCTCACATCCTTACTGCTCCAGAGCTGCTTTCTCCTGCCTGTGACCGCTGACTCTGAGTGCTCTGTGATTTCTCATCTGCCCACAGTAAGTGGGAGAGGCAGGGATCCAAGAGAGAAGAGTCATCAACAGGAGGCTGATGAAATGTTGTGAAAAGGAAGCAGGCGTTTCACAAGGTTTTAAAAAAGAAGGAACAGGAAGAAGTGTTGATCCAATAGCTTATGAGCAATTTCCAAGCACAGGAATCCTTTAGGAGTGCATGGCTTGGTAACATCTAAACCGCAAGAAATTCAAAGACCCAATGGACAGAGTGCCGTATATGAAGAAGTGGGGTTTGAAGCTGTAGTGAGAGATGTTAACTCCAGAGGTATTTAGCAACAGGAAGAAAGAAATGTGGTTTTGTTCACATTTTTGTTCAGAATTCCTTCTTGTTGCTGAGTGGATCCAGTATTGCTGCAGTACTTTACTGGCTGTATTTCATAGATTGCAGGCTGAAACTGAAAATTTTCTGAAATTATTTCAAACGCATCATTTAAGGAAAATCATGAGGGTTTTGTGATTGTTCAAGTTTTGTTATTAAGTGGCATCAAATTAAATATTTGTTCATTTTTACTATAAAGGCAGGGACATTGAATTGCATTCACGATTTTATTCCAATGATGTTCTAATTCTGAACCAACACTAATTGAAATTAGAATTCCTAAACACGTAGGAAAACTCACATGAAGATTTGACAGGTAGGTGGAATTGGTTTATAATATTTATGTGATACCTATTAAATTGTTAAAACCCTACTGATACAAGCAATCATGTAGGTACTTGTATTACAATGGGAAAAATACTCTTGATCTGATTGCCATTTACACAAAGGACTGTTTTACTGAATCCTGACAAGGTAAAGGTGCCTAAAAAAGGTCTCATCTTTAAGTCTACATAGACAGAAACCACAGCCACAGCCAGAAGAATGAACATCAGTGTAAACTTCTCTCCACAAAACTTGAACAACAGTATTCAAAGAGTGAGACGTTTAACCAGTGGGTTAGTGGGTAGAAATGCAATGATAAGATATAAAAGTCAGGGGTCGGTTTGTCTTAAGTTTGGTGTTCTGGCAGCTGCAAAGGGATGCTGTAATACAGGCATGCTTTTAAGCCAAGTGAAGTGCCAGGCCTTTATTCTTGGGACTAAGATCTACTTATTAAGAGGTCGTATGGAGAACTTTCCATGTGGGGAAATACAGAGGAATTGGCAGGAATATCGGAAAGCCTCTCCTTTGTAGCACAACCTACACGCCAAACAGCAGGGAAAAACGGATGACTGAAAAGCAAAACAAATCAGGTAGGCCTTGCAAGGGATACTTGCATGTGGATATTGGTATATCAATAATAGTTTTAATAAAATAATCTTGGTACTGATGGGCATGGTGGTAGAAGTGTTAGTAGGCTGAGTGTGGGGTGTGCTAATAACAAGAACTGCTGGTTCCTCGTTTCTAATTTTTGTTACTGCTGTCTGTCCTAACTTGGTCAAAACCTACCAGTAGATTAATTTGCAAAATATGGTAATCTTGACTTCCATGGACCACTTACTCTATCCATCAAGTGATTCCTACCTCAGGTTCACCAGTCTCCCTCAGAACTGTAATTTATCTTTTTGAAAGATGTGCAATTTTTATTCAGAGGCTTCCAAGGGTGAAGAATTTACTGCATCTTTTGGAAAGTTGTACCAATAGGCAACATCACATGTTATTTCTGGTTAAGCTTTGCTAATTTCATATTTCAGTTGTAATATATAATGCTGTTTCTGTTAGATTTAAGATTATGCTGTCATCTCTGTACACTCATTGTGGATCATGTTCATTTCACCACTTTCTATGGGCCATGATAAACAGATGAAGTGCTTTTATTTTCTTGCTGCAAGGCAGAATTTGCAGGAGTCATATCATTCATTGAATTAGTTTTCTGGAGAAGGAACGGAAGAATATCACCATTCTCCCTTCCCCTACTTGACTCCTACTTCACCCTCATGCTGCAGAAGCATGGTTCCCATAGCAATTGGCTCTGCTGTTCATACTGACATGCTGAGGTCCAAAGAACAAGAGGGATACAAATCCGATATAGGAAAAGAGCCCTATTTATTTTTAAATTGTATATGAAGGTAGAATTGTCTCTAGAAACTTTGACATGTCCTTGAGTTGTCAGCACATAGAAAGCTCTTACTCTCCCTTCTTGGAATAATGCTGAGATACAGCCTGTCTTCATAAAGTATAAGGAGTTTAAACTGTAATTTTTTCAGTCTGAATTTTCTTGATAGACAGAACCACAGTATGACCTTTTCTGCTTGAGAGAAATTTGAAACCTGTCTCCTCTTGATGAAAAAACTCATTAGCATGAGAAACTGAGGATATTTTAAGATTTTATAATGCTTCACATATCAGTGAAAGATTGTTAATCTTTATTTACAGAATGTTGCATATATAAATATGCAGTTCTTTCAGTAGAAATGACATGACAGACATGTTGCATACTTTGACTTTAAGCTTACCAAAAAAGCCTGTATGTGTAAATATGTGTTCCTGTGTAGTACTATAGGAAAAGGTGTGGGATTCTGGATAGTTCTGAATAAAAAATCCAAATGATTGTTTTCTTGCTTCAGGTTTTATGTCTCCTATCTCTCTTATCTTTTATAGATGTTTCTTTTTACCTCTGGAAGATAACTAATAATAAAGTTATCTAATTTGAAATGATGGTATTTCTAAAGCTGCCGTTACTTTTTATCTAAACAACTACTTTCTAATACACTTAACTTGTAGGCCTTTCTGCCTTGATTGTTATTGAGAATACTTTCATTCTTACTTTTATATAAGTACTGCTAGTTTAGCCTTATAAAGTTCCTAAATATTTCCTCTCCCTTCTGAAGACCTGATCCATAACCGGGATCCATATATATGGATAGGACCCATCAAGGCTGAACTGAATGGAAATACGTGATGATAGATACAAAGATGATGTCTGATTCATCACACCTATTTTTAGATATGCGTGTCTAAGCTGGTCAGCCTTTTTAGTCAAGACATTTAGATGTCTGCTTTGGGATGAGATGAATCCTGTCCTAGAAGAGTCTGTTTCTTTCCACTGTCTATAAAACTAACCTAGAATATTTAGCATAACTGTCTTAAGTGTGATCAAATGAATCACACTATGTATCTGGGCATATAGATAGGGATTTGTTGTTTGTACTGTTCAGATACATGAAGATCATTAGCATTAGCTGCTTTGCAAAGTTGTGCATTTATAGTTTTCTTACTCTTTCCTATTCATGAACTGATCTCCTCTTAATTGAGGAAATACCTTCAGGTCTATGTGTGTGGTAATGGAGAGCCTGGATACCACCTAGGTTTTTACATGAGAGACCATCCATTTAGTGTCTGAGAATTAAACCCACTAATGGAAATACATCTTTGCACCTGAGGGACTGCTACCTGCCAGCAGCTGGTACCATTAGGTATATGTTACCTAATATGTGTTTTCTTTTCCTCCACTGTAGATTTTATGTTTGTCTAATTTTCTGCCTCCAGTGCTTCTTCTAGCACTGTGTTCAGATTTGGTTTTTTTACTGAATATCTTCATTTTGCAGGATGCTTTTGCTAATTAATGATTTTACAGCTTCAAAAAATTAATCTCTTTTATTATTTTCTAAACATGTTACTAAACTAAGTTCTTTGCTGTTATTTCCTTGCCTTCATTAGTATTCTCAGCAGCACACAGTTTAATAGGATCAACAGATTTCCAGCAAATTAACCAGTTGTTTATTCCTTCCATATAAAAATTAAAATGTTAAATAGGACTGTTCTGACACTGATCCTTTGACAGTCTAATCATAATCACCTTTCCTAAACTTAGCAATTTGTTGTTTATCATCACTGTGGTACTTCAGCCACAGTTCAGACTATCTTGTCACACATATGTAATCAATTTGGTGAGATAATATAAAATGATATGCTAAATTTCAAATATTCTGAGTTCAAGTTTAGTTTTCAATTAAAATTCCCACACAGTGGGCAGATGCATCAGGAAAGCAAATACATTAAAATCAAAGTGCAATGCATAACAAATGAAATGGAAAATAATGGATACAATATTATAAACAAGCATTAGATAAATTAGTGATACATCTATATATGAGCTGTACTCTACTCCATCATAAATACGAATACAAGAGTAATAGGAGGGGTTCAGAGGTGGGTGATGAGGGTGGTCAGAGGACTTTGGATGCTTTAGCCAGAAAAGACACTTGCACAACTGGGATCCAGTTGAATCCCCATGCTGCCTGATTTGAAAGAGGAGATCAATCCCAAGTATCACATTCCAGGAGACTTATTCAACTGAGTTCTCTTAAAAAAAACCACAAACCACCAAACTTTCTTTTTACTGTTGAATTTTACTTGGGTTAATTGCATATTCATTGGCCCAGAGATCACAAGTAGAACCCTGTGACTGTGGTTTCTGGCTTCATTGGGGTATCCACATAGATTCTTGGGATTGCCTGTCTTATTTGAGTGTTAGTCAGTCCACTTTTTGTATTGCCCAATGCATAGTGCACAGGTGAGTCACACCCAGACAGTTCTGTCCTGTACCAGTTCCTTGAATTTGTTTGAACTGATGTATAAAATTGCTGCTTCCATTATTGTTTCATGTAAAGGTTGCCCCAGATAATCCTTTTGTTCTTTTGACTCAGAATTGCTCAAACATGGCTTTTTTAGAGCATAAGGAAATGTGGGAAAACTCTGGATCCTCAAAATGAAGCTCTGTCTGGGAGACTTTACATAGCACGCAAGAAAAAAACAAGTAGGAGAGAACTCTGAAGTGAGTGCTGGAAGCGGTGAGGAAGGTGGAGTCATGAATGGTCAGGAAGCCGACCCGCCTGGATGCAGTCCTGAGTAGCATTCTCTAAGCAATCCTGCTTCGGCAGGGGAGTTGGACTAGATGATCTATATGGTCCCTTCCAACTCTAAAAAAAAATTCAGTGAAATTCAGTAATGCTTTCATTTAAAAATAGACTCACAGTCTCTTGTGTGGTTGCAGAGTAAAATTTGAAAAGATAATAGCAATGCATTCAGAAATCAAAAGGCAAATAAGCAATAAAAATTTATTATGATTAAGTTCAGTTTCATGATAGCTTGGAGCCTGACTCATGACTTTTGAATATCTGTAATGGATGATACTAGAAAAATATGGAAGAGATTCATAATGTGTAGTGGTCAAGTAAGGAGCATAGTACCTGTCAGCCCTTTTGCAGTGAAACTTAAATTCCTGCCCTTTTTTTCCTGTTCAGAGTAGACATTTTCTTCCTATTGTTCCCTTTAACTTTGAAGAAATATACCTTGCTAACAACTTCAGACTTTTAATCTTAATGAATATAGTTTATCTATCTGGGGTTCTTCTGTGTAATGGTAAGAGATTGAGCATATATTTCTTAAGAGGCTTTTAATTTTACCTCTCATAATTCTGCAGTTCATGTAGGTCTGATTGTGCTAAAGCAGAAATGTGAGCTGAAATTGTGTGTATAACAGAGGAAGAAATTAATAAACAAAGAATGAAGTTGGCCAGATAAGAGCCCTCAAAATTTCTAAAACCAGAAATGTAGTGTAATACCAATTTATACTTAAACTTTGCTATAGTGAGTGGATTTCATGAGTCAGTAAAAATACAGAGATAGATCCTTAAGTAGAAAAACAAATAATAAATACTCTTTTTCAATTCTAAAACATGTTGCTTAGAACTTATCCCTCTAACTAAATATATTCCTCCTAAAGACTGAGAAGACTGGGCAGTTAGCAGTGGTGTCCTTCAGAGGTCAGCCAACACCGGAGCTGATGTTGTGTAATGCCCATATTATAGACCTGGAGGGTGGGATGCAGTGCGCCCTTAGCAAGTTTGTTGATGACACCAGGTTGGAGGAGTGGTTGATGACTGGAGGCAGGGCTCTATACAGAGGGAGGTCAACAAGATTGGGTTAAAAGGAACCAATCTGGGGCTCTTGGGTATGAGACATTGACATAATGGCATGAGTCCAGCAGAGGGTTACCGGTTAAGTGGTTTTGGATCACAACGTACAAAACGTCGATTAAAATTTAGTATTGAAACACCATATGTAAGGGAAGGCAAAACAGATGATATTTGATGAATCACTAGTATGACAGTGAAGTGCAGCTACCATATTGAACCATTACCTCTTCATCTCATGGGCGACTTGTGCCACTCATGTCTGCTGGAGGGACAACACAGAAGGGCACAAGCAGCACAGGATGTTTCTGGAGTGCATTGGTGATAACTTCCTAACAACAAACGTGATCAAGGAGTTCACAAGGTTGATGAAGTATGGGCTAGTGAAGTGGGCACTGAGGTGACTGAAAGCTGTCTGAACTGGCGAGCTCAAAGTGTAGAGATCAGCGGCACAAAGTCTGCCTGGGATCATTCACCAGCAGCGTACACCAGGCATCAATACTGGGACCAGCATTGCTTAACCTCTTAATTAATGATCAGGATGATGGGGCAGACTGTACCCTCAGCAAGTTTGCAGATGATACAAAACTGGGAGAAATGCCTGACATACCAGGTGGGTATGTGAGCCTCAGCCTGCCAGAGAAGTACTTTTTTTGCAACTTTTACAAGTCACTGAACATCTTAACATAACTGGAACCAGTCAACAGTTGGGTTCATCTATTATATTAAACCCGACTCAAATGTCAATCTATATGTAAGATTAACAGTGGTAGTATCACAGTTAGTCATCATGAAACTCCAAATGTGTTTAGGGTGGATTTTTTAAGCTACATCAGGAAAAAAAACTGTGGAAAAAAATCTTTATTATTTGAAAACAAGGTGTTTTATAGGAGAAAAAAAAAAAAAGAACTTTTCTGGTTATTATGAAAGACTCTCCAGTCTGGAAGTTAGGGCTGTTTTAAATCTGGAAGAATGGCATTTCAATATAAAGGGAGATCAGTATTACATATTTATTGTTTCTGGCAATAATAGCAGGAGTAGGAGGAAGAGGAGTAGCTGTAGTAGTAGTAGCAGTAGTATATTCTCACACAACATGTAGTCCTGGGGAGAAGCAGCTGTCAAATTCCCCATCATCCTGCATCTTCAGAGGAGTACTGTTCAGTTCCCCTGTACTGGGGAGCCCGCAATAACGATGTGCGTCGGTTCACAAGCAGTGACTTGGGTGAATACTCTTGTGGGCCACAGAAGTCTACAGAGTTATATGGTGCTTCACATATGGCATTGGTAGTGCCATCATCTGGTATAATCTGAGGTGATATCTGACACTCTTCCGCAGTGGGGCACTGCAGGATGGGAACTTAATAATGGATTTACACTGGTCTGGTAGGAGCCTGCATGGGCAGCGTTTAGAGAGTGAAACGGGTGTATCAATAAGACACAAAGCAAACACAAAATTGTGTGAAGGAAATTCTGCCAGTGTGACCAGAGCCTGGAAACCTATAGATGTATCTTGTCCAGTGAATGCCCAGTCCAAAACAAAAAGTCTGTGGGAACAGCGGCTGCGTCATTTGTTTATTGAAGACTCCACATATAACAGGTCTGGTAACTGACTTTTGGTGGTACCCTGTAGCTTCAAATTGCTTTTGCGATAGGCCTTCCATAGCTAGCTATAGGAGTGAACTGAATAGTTTAGAGTAATATATTTAAATCCTTCTGAAAGTCAGAAGCAGGCAAACTCGGGGCCATAACCTGTGAACATTTCTGCTGGAATCTAAAAATAAAAATGCAACATGTTCTTTCTATCTGACATCTGCACAGAAGTCCAGGGCATGATCTGTATATTTGTGTTGATGTTTTTTCCTTCGTGTTAGCTGGGGGATGGAATTAAAATTTAATATCATCTTTATGAACTGGAGAAATAGTCTGGAAAAAATAGGTACAATTCAATACAGACAAGTGCAGAGTTCCAGCTTTAGCAATAGACAAAGTTAATAAATGCCTTCCTTACTTGTCTTTAGGTCTTTGGTACATGTGATTTAATTTGACAGTTTTCCGCAGTTTTCGATAAAGGGTTAAATATGCCTTTGTTCATTGCTGACAAGGGAACGTATATTTTAACAAAAAGATGATTAGAAAGGGTTTGGGACCATCAATTGTTTCTGCACCAATTGTCATGTATTTACATTGGCTGTAACATATCAGCTACCCAGAGAATACCTAAATCTTCATTGCAATATATTTTTTTTATATATATAGTCAAGATCTCTTACCTTAAATGAATCAAAATCTTATAAGAAGTTATCATCTGATAAAATCAAAGACCTATAATAACATTCACTGAAATCTCAAGTATGCTTGAGAAATGGTCATATGAAGGACCTACTATTTTTTTCTTTGCTTATCTCTTTTACAACTCACTTCTGCTGCTTTTTCTCAGTTCTTCAATGTTGTACAGCTCATTCACTGAAGATCTGCATTTCTTACCATGCATGAATTCACATATTAACATCTGGCAAATTCTGCCAGATGTCACTGAAATTGTTTCTTAGCTTCAGTGCTGGAGGTATTATCTCAGCTTCAGATACACAGGAGGTTTGTGATTGCTATGATGTTCTGTCCTGCTGCTTCTATATTCTCCACGCGCAGGGTGTTCTGTGGGGGAGCTGCCAAAGGACGGGAAATGCCAGGGGTATAAATGTACTTGCTGCATCATACAGAATAAACAACCTCACGTTCCCTCTCCTTTTTCGCTGTGAAACAGCTAGGGAGAAAATTAAAAACTATGGAACAGACCTTTCAACCTGTGGAACTTAAAGTATTAAATATAGTGGGGTTTTATTGTGCCAGGATTAGTGAAACATGGAAACCTGTAGAATCAGTTCATTTCTAGATTTCATAAAAGACTATCAACAGTAGGAGGCTACACTTTTACCTGTTTAGAGGGCGATCATCTTTTCTGCACCTCTTCCTGTTCCTTTCGCCTCTGACAGCAACCCCTTGCGTTCTCACTCTGCTCATGACTTAACATCCTTACTTTTGACTGTATCTGCTTAATTAATTGTTCTGTGTCGTTCTTGCTTTCCTTCTCTACACCTTTTCTTTCACATACAGTGCCATTTCACCTTGTCCTTGTAATCAGCCAAATGATTATCTATAAGGTTTTATATTCTGTGCATAAAAACAATATCCGGAAATTAGCTTGCTATTTAAACAGCCCCACTGCCCTGTAACAGCCTGCTGAATCAGTCACTCGAAATATTACTGGCAACATTGATTGCTGCACTATTCCTAAATGAAATACAAATTTATGTATTTTATCTTCTCATGACAATGGCAGTCTTAAATTATACTTCTGAGCATACTTTATTTTACTGTAGTTTATTTTGGGTAAATGGCTTTCACACATAAATCACATCATTGTTCCTCCACTCAGCCTCGCTGGGAGGCATAAACTGGATATTGTAAGGTAGAGTTGTAAATATTAGGAGGTACGGCGTCACTGCAATGAGAGGTGAAAGAAAACTGCTTTGCTGCAGTAGTGATAATTTAGTGATCTCCTAGCTGAGGATATTCTGGTAATACATTTTCATGCTTACCATTCAGGAATATGGTTATTCAGTTCCTTACACTTAATCATCTTATAGAAGTTACATGCAGAGGTAGCCTATTCCATGTGTAACAGACTGCAAAATGTTACCTCTTCGCTGCTGATAGAGGATCCAGAGTGAACATTTGGCATAAAAATGCCAAAGGAAGTGGCTGATCTTTCAATCAAAGGACACAGATAATTTCTGGCAGCAGGAGGCTGATTCTGGATGATCATGTGTTAGTTATACCCGGGACTTAAAAAGTTACCAGTCAGCCAAATAAGCAAATAAATAAAACAGATGTCATTATGAAATCATCTTCATGCACTTGACTTAGATTTTATAAAATGTGAGGTGGAGGAAAAAAAAACAAAGTCATTGTGAAAGGCTTACGTGTGCCTTAGTTAAGAGAGGAAAATTGAGAAGAAGCATTTGTGTGTAATATCAACAGAAAGTAGAGTTAATCTTAGGAGCTACCGCACACATTTTACACAGCAGCAGTTCTGCAGGCATTCAAGCAAACAAAAGCGGCATCACTGCTTTTGTGGTAAGTTTTCATGTCCCACAGATTTTTCTCAAGAAATTGAAATAGTGTCATTGTTGTTTAGAAAGCTGTGTGATCTTTGACTGGGATAGTAATAAAACATATAGTATAGCCTCTCTGCAGATCTGATAAGAAAAAAAAAAAGAGAATGAATACTTTGATGTATGCAGCATGGTGTCAGAAAAGACATAAAATATATACAACCTTAGACTTTGCAACCTCCATTTCAGTCGTCTTGGCAGATTTGGAAGGTAGACAATATGCCCCCTGCTTCTATTTTTTCAAGCTCCCTGATTTGTGTATATTTAATAGCACACTGCTATCAGAAGGTTATCAGACCTAATGTTGTACTTACTTTTTTTTTCCTGCCTTTGGAATGATAAATTGGGGATGGAAGAGTGGGAAAGCAAATGAATTGGTCTTTCTGCAATCTGAAAGAATGTTGCCTACTATCCATTTGTACCCTTCGAGGTGAAAACTTTCCCTCACCAGACAGAATATGATCTCCATGGTCTATCGAACAGATAGATCCATCAAATGTTTTTTCTTTGTTTATTGGGAAAGATGCTAAATATTTCTGATTGAAATCTGTACTCTAAATCTATATGCTGATTCTGATATGCCTAGAATAGGTGTTGTCCATGCAGTGCATTAGCACAAAGCAGACAACATAGCTTGTCAATCACACTGATATCCATGTTAATCACTACTTTCCTAGATTCCTTGTCATCCACAAGAAATGCCTTGATGGCATTGGGACCAGCGGCATCAACACCAGTACAACATCCAACTCAACATGCTGTCAAAAACCCTTCTCATCTTCCTGCAGCTCTTGCTCCAAACACTCCTTCCCCTTCCCCCCCCACAACAAGATCCTGATGTGAGATCACAGGACAAGACCAGGCACCTGCGCATCAGGTCAAGAGGAGATGTAGGAGAGGCATCAGGTATGAACAACCCTCCTGCGATAAATCCCCCCTTTTTATAACTGACATTATTATGCACCACGTTCATCGTAGATGGATTAGCTGCCGTGACTGAACAGACTCAAAGTATGTCTGAACTGTGCCTGAGAGCTGGTCGGCTCCACCAGGGAAGCAAATCCAGGCTGCAGATCTTGCACTTCATTACTCCAAGCGGAGGCCAAATGCAGCAGTTAATGTGATGGTACGGAGGGGGTGTCCCTGTCCCACTGGCACGGAGATGAATGGAGACCGTATTGCTACCAGAGACTGATGTGTCACAGTGGGGCACAAGGCGCAGTTGTCTTCTGCTCTGCCTCACAATTGCTTTAAATGCCCTCGTAATAATCTGCTCCACAGGACTCTTTCACTTCTGTTGACTACTACATTTCCTTGCCTTCTTTCTTTCTCCAAAAT
Source organism: Numenius arquata (assembly GCF_964106895.1). Lineage (NCBI taxonomy): Eukaryota > Metazoa > Chordata > Aves > Charadriiformes > Scolopacidae > Numenius > Numenius arquata. Next base: position 35,637,731 of record NC_133579.1, on the reverse strand, counting down.
AAGCCTTCAAGTCCATCTGTAGGCTGGTGAAAGAACATCGGTTCCATCCTCTGGAAAAAAAAAAAAAGAATCCAGGAGGTGTCACTTGAATATTTTTCCTTATTTAATCAGATACAGTAATGCAACAGCATTAACTCAGTGAAGCATAATTTACTAATAACTTACATTCTGTAGTGGTTTTGATCCAGCTGCCTGAAAACACTTTAAAACATTAATACATTAAATTTAACACTGTCCTTCTTGTGAAGTAGGTAGGCATTATAGCCTTAGTTTTACAGATGAGAAAACACAGGCACAGAGAATTTAAATGCCTTGCCCAAGGTCAAATGAGAGATTCCTGCTAGAACCTAAGAAACTGGGAAGAGGGAGGAACAGTGTGCTTCCATTAGCACTGCAGCAGTCTATCCAGCTGCTAGCTTTTTATGGAACAGAATGTGTGCATCAGTGAAATCTACATGCATTAACAAATATATTTATCTTCATAGGTGTAACAAGACACTAGTAGAAATGACTTCATAATCAACAACATACTTTTAAATTGAGAGAGTACATCAGAGTGAGGAGTAGACCAAAGATGACATTTTGACCAGAAAGTTTGTTCTTTTTTTTTCCAGTGTTATACCCTAATCATTTATAGCATTATTATTTTTTCTTGTTTCTTTCATACAGTTGTTTTTGAGAAATAAATGCATGAAATAAGTAAGTGTGTAACCCTTGCAGTGGCTGACACAGGTTAATATGAGTCTGGACTGCTGTCTCTGGAGATGAGCACAGAACCAGTTTTTGGGCATTCCTGCAGTGGTGTTAAAAGAAAAGCAAACTATAGGGAGATACAAAGTTGGGACAAAAGCTTGGTTACAGAAGGCTGTCATGACTTTGGGGGTTTGCTCTAAGAAAGAAGGTCTGAAGTGCTGATAGGGCTGCTTTGCAAGGAGAGGGACCTCTGAATTGTGCCTTGCTAGGTCTGGAAATCTTAGCCAGAACAGAGGATGCATAAATCAAATTTTTCTTCAGAACTTTCTAGGATAAATTTGTGATTAAGCACACCAGTCAAGGAAGAGCCATGCCATGGCTCTTACGATTTGAAAGAGCCTAAAGAAGGGTTTCACCATGGTATTTAAAAGCAGTACTGAAGTAGTGCTAGTCTGTGTAGAGATGCTATTCCTAGGTTTCTGAAGAAGGCTGATAACAACAACATCAGAAGGTGTAGGCTGAGAAGTGACCTGCCCCAGTAGCCAAGTCACAGCAGAGGCAGATTGTCGCACAGCAAGAAGGCAGGACACGGGACAAAAAAATGCTGATGCCAGTCTCAGGATAGTAGGTAATAAATGATCCTTGTCTTTATGTTGCCTATTTCTAATCTTAAGATATTCCTTAGCTCTGCCTTTTGCAGCGTGTTGGGATGGTAGCTTTCTAACTATGCCCATTTGGGCACATACAAGAATGGGTTTCAAGCCACCTTACTCTGTAAGCCTAAGTGCTTTATTCAGAAGAGTAGGGCAAGCCCCCATGCAAAGCAGGTCTTAAATAAAGTTTATTTAGCAGTATTGAAGGCTGAAAACAAAAATTTTTATTTTAGTGTATTTTAGGTTTGTGTGAGAAAGTTATGGTAAAAAAATGCCTTATATGATCCACGGAGCTGAAGTCAGTTTTCCATTCATTTAGTGCTATATTCTCCCCATTGCATAGGATAGAGCATGTATGCGTAATCTAACTTCTGTTCTCCCTGGGGTCAAACAAGTGATATTCTCCTAAAGCGATTTTCTTTGGGGCTCTGGAAAATCACTTTCTTCTCTTCAGCTGTTCCATCTTGTTACATGGACGCATATATCCTAGAAGCACTTGCAAATTTCAGACTTTACTCCCTTCCTTTTCCTGTAATCGGTTGCTGCCAGCCACTTCCCTAAGTGTATATTGGCTTGTTGTCAATTTGCCCGGCTTAATCTATGTAAATACATATAAATGCTTTTATCTCTAGTCTCTTTCCCTTCCCACTTAATTTCTTTGGGGATTCTCTGCATCTACTCTGATTTGTGTTGCGTGCAGCTCTGTTCCCAAGTTTGGAATAGATACACGCACTTATCCTGTACATCTTTGCTGCTGCCTGATACCTGCAAATTCCCTACGTCTTTCAAGCATTGCTTGTTGCACTCATTTGCCCCTGTAGAGAGGTTTTAGATCTGTTTAGGAATCATGAGCAAAACCCTTTGTCAAGCAGAAAAGTACTGCTAGGTTGATTTTTCCTCTGTTCTCTGTGGATAAGTGGACCAGGACAACATAAGACTCAAACAAAAAATATGGTGTGACTGCATACGCAGCAATTGCAGCTCTTGCTTCCCAGCTGTGAGTAGCAACTCCCAGCTCCTCAAGCCAAAAGACAAAGGCTCTGTTTCTGTCCAGAAAAGTCCAAGCTGTGGCCTAGCAGAGGTGGGGGAGCTGGAGAGGATTGATGATCCCAAATTAGGACTTAGGGTAAGTTTTTAGCTATCATTTACTCTTCTTTTGCATATTTTTCATTCCTGTTCCCATTTGTTAGTCTATCATATGATGCTCCACAAATGTCATTTGGCCACAGTCCATCTCACTGTTCTTAGTCGTGTAAACACACCTCAGGCCTGGGCCTCCTTCCCTGAACATTTTTTTTTTATCAGCCCCAAATCCCTGGCAGAACAGGAGAAATGGGAGACTTTCCTTCTCTTTCCATGTAGCTAATGAATACTCTGTCCCAAACAAACCTTATTTAAGGGGTTGCTTTGTGTTGCTGCTCCTGAGCAGTACTTCAGAACGTCTTGCACTCAGGGTAGCGTGTGTCCTCGTGGTGGTATTGCGGAACGGGCATTGAGAAACGCCGGTTAAAACAAAGCAACACAAAAACCTCCTGAAACCAGCAAGAAAGAACAAAGTCGTATGTGCCTTATCTCTTGCCTCATTGAAAGAGGCAACTGTTTGCTTCCTGCTGAAGGTTTATTTTTCACATAGACTGATGCATGACATGAGGGTGATTCATATACTGTGCTAGTTGGTGATGGAGGAACTAAAGCCCCAAGCCCAAGGTGATTTTTTTTTTTTTGGTGTGAAACAGCACAATATTTTTTATAATGTGATCTGCATAGATTGGCTTAATCTGCCTTGATTTTTACATAAAGATCTGTACAACAAAGGACACTTCTCTTCCTCAGGGACCAACTTCACCTCACCTTTTAGAGTCCTGCATGTCCATAGAAATGGCTTTTATAATGGAAAGTCATGGAAAGTGTTATCTAAATGAAAAATACATAGGGTTGCCAGATAGCTGCTTAGAAGGTCCAAGTGTTTCATTACCTATAAGAGTAAAGTAATGGGCGGAGAGTAGATACGGCAACCAGAGGTTTGTGCAGAGGCATTTGCTACATTGCTCTGATAAACTTTTTTTTGGCATTTATAAAGCATTTAATGGTGTATTGTCTTCTCACTAATGTATTGACACTTCAGAAGATATAATAATAGTATGGCATGTACACTGCATCCAGTGTACTATACTATAGCATTTATTACAAAATAAAATAAAAATAATATAAAAGTAATATAAAATAATAGTGTCAGAGATGGCTTCAGACCTTCAGACATTTTAAGAAACTTGTGTAGCCTTTTTTCTTTCTGGATGTATATGTGAGCTAATACAGAAAGATGGCTCAAAGGTAGTTAGGATTCTGGTTTTGACCAGTACTAGGTTTCCTTTTGTATGCAGTTAGAATGTTGTATTTTGAAGCAGGTATGGTCTCCAAGTTATTGTAGTTTTAAAGACAGGTATTAGAGAGCCAAAGTAGGAGTTTATCTACCACTAAGAGGAAAATCCTGATTTCTCAGCCACTCAGGGGTGAGGTGATGATGGAAGGAGAATGGGAAGGACATGGATAATCCATTGGTTATAGAATCATAGAATCATAGAATGGTTAGAGTTGGAAGGGACCTTAAAGATCATCTAGTTCCAATCCCCCTGCCATGGGCAGGGACACCTCCACTAGAGCAGGTTGCTCAAAGCCCCATCCAGCCTTAAACACTTCCAGGGATGGGGCATCCACAACTTCCCTGGGCGAAAGGGAAAAGGATGTATTATCCAGAAAAGGATATTATCAGATGTATTGAAAGGATGTATTATCAGAAAGGATGTATTGTCCAGACCAAAAACTCAGGAAAACAGAAGGCGTCTGACAGTACCAGCAGCATCCAAAAGTGTCTGCATCGCTGTGCCCTCTTACAAGTTAAAATCTTTCCAGGAACACTTTATGCCTACTCCTGCCCTTGGAGGCAGTAGGGTTCTCCTTTGCAGTTTTCTTGCACAGCTTCGTTCAGGTCTGTTTGGAGGCCGAACCTGGATCTTTTGGCATCGGAAGTATAAGCTCTCTGAGTTGCTAGAAGTGCAATTACATCAGCAGGTTGCAGTGCTAGGCTCTTGCACCAATTCATTTGGCAGCAATAGAAAACTTGTCCATTATCTTTCTATTTTAAGTATGTCCAGGATGTCTTATTTGAGAATGTATGTTTTGAGTTTGATCTGAGAATGTTTTCTGAGTGGTTTGGTGTGGTTTTAAAATTGAAGTGTTTTCAGTCAAGCTCTTTGCCAAAGGGAAGTCTTTTCCCCAGTTGCTCTCTGCTGTTTTGGGAGCAATTTCAGTGGGCAGAAGTCGTCCTTTCCACAGGCTGCTGTTCAATAGTTGTTTGCTGGCTGCTGGCTGGATTGCAGAGATCTAAGTCCAGACACACAGATGATGTGGAACTAGAGCTGGTTTTCTACATTTTTCTCATCCTGCTATTTGGGTTTTTTAATTTTAATAAATATATAAGAAAGATAAATTCTTTCATAAAGTGGAAATTATAAAAACCTTAGATCAAAGGTTTTGGTAGAAGATGGAATAGTAGTTTTGGCAGACACAGTAGCATAATGAGACCTCACAGATTCATTATGTTCTATGCTCTGTTCTCAAGGCATAAGTTATTTAACAACAATAACAATCTTTGTGCTGATTTTTTTTTAATTCACCCATTAATAATAATTTCATTATATGTTACCAGATTCTGGCATAATTTTATATTTGCAGTCCGTTAAAGTCCATGGATGCTTTTTCTTTTAAGATGGATGATTTAAAATACAAAGTTTATTGTGTTTGCTCAGGCAGTAAGAAATGCAAAATGACATGTAATGTTTGACAACTAAGAGAATACTGTCATGAAATTAAACAATAGCAATTTCAAATGCACTAGGAAATGTGATCCAAAACATTCTCTTCTTCTTGCAGAAAGACTGATGATCCTGGGTAGGAAACCACGTAAAAAGAATCTTTGTATGAAGGAATTTGTTCCACATAACCATATTTTACTTTTCCCCTGACAAGTTCTTTGAAGATGCCTATTTTAATGGCTGTTGAAAATCTATTGAAGATCTGGAAGATAATCAGCATTAACAAACTTGCCTCCTCTGTACTTTTGTAGGATTGTCAAATACAATCTTAATTTGCCACAGGCATTGTATGTTTATTAAAAGTGACATTTTCCCATTTTCCTCGAAGCAGATGGCTCATATGTGCAAAGAAAACTAAGTTAGAGAACAAAGACTGTATGTAATGCCATAATGCTCCTCAGTTTCAATATTTCTGAATTTTCTTAAAGTGATGACCTGAAACAGACTCTTCCAATTGCTACCTGTGTGGCAGAAGTTTTTAATTAAAGCAACATGAACTCACTGCATAATTCTTGGGTGACTAATTTTCAGATCGAGCACTTCATCTGTGTGTGTATGTATAGGCATATACATATACGTAGATGTACACATATACATGCTTACAAACTTCCCACTTGCTTGACAGGTTTTTTTCCCCCAAAAGCCACATTTGCTACCCATAGAATGGGTTAAGTTTGTTATAGCCTATTTCTGTCTTTTATTATTAAGACCAGATGTAACATATATTAAACTTGATCATTTTATCCTGGACATTTGCTTTACAAATTTAAGTTAATACAGACAGGCTTTTTGAGCTGCACTATGTAAAGTCTTATGCATGCACAAGAGGAATTACTGAGATTAATGTCTGTGAGCACTCTGCAGCGAATTGAACATACAACAATAATTTGGGTCACAATGCCTTATAAAGCCAATGGTAGTAGGAATTTTTTGCATAAATTTAAGCTGATGCATCATTTCAACAAGCAAAACTTTTTGGACTTTTGGCCCAGTAAGTATCGCCAGGAGATTGTAAATGTTTGGTTAACACCTCCTTCTGGAAAATCCAGTCATCTGTCTGGGAAGAGTTTGCCAAAAGTGCATATAGCCAGATTAGCCTCTTACATGGATGGCTAAGTGTAAACAAGGGACTTAATGCTAGCCTGTAGGTCAGGCATCAGAGCTAAGGTGTTCAAATAAAAGACCTTTTCCAAGTAATCTCATGTTGTATGCACACCAGGTGCGGGTGTCTAAGGAATATTAGTGGTATTGATAATCAGTTTTTTCTTTGGATATCTTCAAGTGAATAACAGCAAAATTGATCAGAAACTTTAATTCTTGGTAAAGTTATGAGTAGTGCATAAACTCTTTGCAGAATCAAGAACTTACTTTTTTTGGTTTTCATACATTCATTTGAAATGCTTTATTTGCTTCAAAAGGATTAATCTTAATAGCTTTAAAAATGAAAGCCTAAAACTAGCAGGAATTGTTGGCTTAGGACCTACAACAGGGAATTAGTGGCTTCCCACTCACCACTAATGAGTGGATTTTTTTTTAAGCTCTTTATTTATGAGCACTGTTGAATACAAATTCTTTTTAAACAAGTTATTTTAGGGAACCTGCTCTGCTTGACTTCAAAAAATATTCAACAACCATATTAACAAAATGCCATTTGCCCAAATGGCAGCATAACTTCATCTCACATTAAAAAAAATACAGTGTGCTTAAAGAAGAAAATACCTAGACTATTAGTAACTATAGACCTCTGAAAAGTTACCTGCAAAAATGAATCTTTTCTTAGCATCAGGTACTTTTTGGGCAACCTCAGATACAAGTACATACTATCATGCACTGTCATTCTGTATTCAATATACTACATAACGATTCCAGAAAATTCATATTCGATGTGGTCAGTAAAGTGATTTGCTGATATTGAAGACTGCATGCCTTAAGAATATCTGGGGGAAAAAAAGATTCAGTAATGTGGGAGAGCGTAAGTGTTCCTCTGTAAAAACTTCCTCTAATATACCGGTGTTACTCCTTTATTGTGCTGGGGAAAAGACATTTGAGCAGACTAGAACCGGACTAATAGTGGGGTGAATCAGATCCTGTATTTTAATATATGAGGACAGAAGTAAAGAATTTTATTTGTTTCTTGGCTTTTGGGAATTGACGTGTAACACTCTTACTATAGGTTTTTCTTCCAGATTTCCTATTTTGAATCCACAATGTGTAAGAGAGAAAACTATTTAGCCAAGCTTAAGAGATTTTTTTGTTGTTCCACAACTGCAGGTTTTGTTTTAAAATTTTATTTTTTATCACTGTTACGAAATGAAATTTTCTTTCTCCTGTAATGTTTCCATCTTCTCGACTTCACGCTTTTTCCCTCTTCATGTTTTTCTGATTTTATATTTTCAGTCATGGTGTCCTTTTCTGCCATTTTCATTCTTGTGCTGAAACACTGGTGTGTGCAGTTTCTGGCATGCAGCGGGCTGTGATGAGCGTTTCTGGGTAGCTCTGGTCGATGTGGACACTCCAGGGTAGTGCACGAGTCCGAGCAGCTGCGTGAGCCGCAGGTGAACTCAGTTAAGCCGAACACCAAGCATCCAGCCACTTCGTTTGCCCCTTTTGTGGATGGGCTTTGGCGTTGGGCTGGGATTCCTGAATAAGGGCTTGCCTCCATGTTCTTTCTTTACATACCTAAAGATCGTGAAAAAAAATTTACTTTTCACCAGGAAGCAGAACTGCACGGCTCTGGCTATCTGCTGCTGCCCAGCAGGGGAGCGATTCTGGTCCTTGAATGGCATACCAGAAAGGTCAACTAGTTTCAGTTGCTCAAATTACTCCATTGACAGGTTGACCTGTAATTGTTGTCTTCTGCTGTCACAAATTAAAGCTCAGTTACAGTGGGTAATGATTTGCTCCATTATCTGTAAGATGGAGGTGGGATAATTTACTGCATTCCCATTCTGTACTAGAACTGCCCATCAGATTAATTTGGGGAAAAAAATTACACTGTGATAAAATGTAGCATTAGGTGGATTGTACTCCAGCTCCTGCATCATCCAAGTGGATATCTCATTTTGCATTTCTGAAGTGATGTATACAATAAAAAAGTGTTCCCATTGGTGTTTTCGCTAAAATATGTATATATATGCACACACAGAAAAGCTGTTCATTGTTTGGCACTGGCAAAGGTGTATCTTGGGGAGATGAGGCGCTCCAGATCACTACAGTGTATATATATATATGTATATCTGTATAAAATAATTGTATTTATAAAACATACTAGTTATGCATTATATAGTTACTATGTAAATATTTTTTAGAATTTTAATGAGCGCACGCTACTAGAAAGTATTGAAAGGTGTTGCTACCTGAGAAGGAAGAGAATGTCAATCATGTCATTTAAATAGTTTAGGTTAAAATTGCAATATTTGAAAAATAAAAATATAGAAATGTATGGAAAAGGAGTATCTGCAAATGTAGCACTGATTTTTTTCCTCATTTGTCCTGTCCCTTGGCAGTTTCCAGCTGAACTGCTACGCATCAGACTCCATCATTATGTCTGGCAGCTGCAGTGCAACATGGTTTTAGAACTTTCTGTGATTTCAGCAGTGAAGCACAGCAAGCACTTTACTGGCCAAATAATAAAAAAAAAAAAAAAAAAAAGGCCAAAAAACTTGAATTGAGATATTTTCTGTATCCATGGTAATGATGCTCAGTAAGGCAGGCAGCTTGCATTATATTGTTATTACTGACAGCCTGTAACAACTTACCCAGTTCTGAGTCGCCTGATACACACAGGATCAGCTCCCTCTCTTAGCACCACTTTTTGCTTTTCATACAACAGTCAGCTTGTTCAAGATTTCTTTTCTGAGTCTCAAATGCCATGGTGCTGGAAAGAAAAAAAGAAGCATAGAAGACTGAAGAAGGTGTCCATCGGGTGTGGATATAGTTTCCTTCTGATCCCTTGCTGGATCTCCCAAAATGAGCAGATTGTTTCTTTCTCCCCCTCAAAAGAGTATTTTCATGTATACTATCAACACTCCTTTAGACATGAAAAGACTCCTGTGACATTAAAATCGCTGGGTAGCCTCGACCTTCAAGTAATTCATAGAGAGGCTAAGTGATCTGGAAAAGAAGCAGCAAGTTCAGGGAGAGTGGGGAAGATGACAGATATTAACCAGAGCGGGTTCTGAAATACACTTTCTTCAACCTTTAGTATAGCTGGCATGAAGGTTTTTGTTCTGTACTTATGCTTTGCTTTGTTTCAGGGGTAGCACATAAAATAGATCTGAAAATGATGGACCTTCTCCTTGCTTCTCTAGGGACAGTGTACATGCTTCTTGTTTTTTCTAGCCTTTTTTATCAATAGCAAATGCATAGTTTGGATTTATGCTAGTGGGTTGTTTTGTTTTATTTTAAAATCTGAATAATATATAGATGGCAAAGACACGATGTGACTGGAATGAAATATAATTCGTGTTTCCACTTCCCGCAAACCTTTGAAAAGAAGAATGAAAATTAAAGCAGTTGAGGGTAGAAAACAGAAATGAGAGCTGGCTTTAAATGTGTGAGTAGACCCGCTTATGTAAATCTCTGAATCAGACTTCAGAGAAAGTACTATCATTGAAAGCTATAAATATGTTTTAATTCCTTCTGAATGAGGATCAATGTGAGGAGGTGTATAACTCCAGTTTCAGTTCAGAACAATTTTATTCCATTTTAATTTTAAACAGAGTTATTAAAGTTAGATAGTGCTCACATTTCAAAGTACATTTTTAGGGTTGGTCAAAGGTAAGATACATTTATATTTCAGGTGTAACTACTAGTCAAGCTCTATAGCACCTTTTATGGATTTAAATATGCTCTTGAGTCCCTTCCTACCTTGTGCCTTTAGATGAAAAATTCAAACAAAAGCTGAACTGACTACAGCAAAACGGTTAAACTGGCAGATATGTACAGAAAATACTAAAAAATCTTTAAAGCAAAAATACTTCAGGAGACATTTTCACCAGATTTCTTAGCATATTTGCAAATACATATTTAACATATTTTAACTTTTAGGTAGGAGTCTGTTTTAAAATATGATAGTATGGGCTCTGTCCAGTTCAGTGTATACTTCATTAGAATCACAGACATGTTGGTTTGAAGGCACCTCAGGAGGCCATCTAGTCTAACTTCCTGCTCCAGTTAGCACTCTTGGCCACACTAGAGTGGGTCAGTCACAGCTCGATTTGCCAAACCTCACATGCCTTCAGGGTGGAGGCTCCTCAGCCTCACCGGGCCACCTGCCCTGGTGATGCTCTGGTGAACAAATTATTCTGATGTCCAGTCGAATCTCCCAGGCTGCAGTTGGCAGCCATTGCCCGCTGTTACGTCATCTGCCAGGACTGCCATATTTGTAGCTCCTTTTCAAGTACTGCGATGTTGCCACTCACCCTGTTCTCCTGCAAACCAATCGAGCCCAGCTCCCTCAACCTCTCCATGCTGGGCTGTGTGCTGCAGGTTGCTGACCAACCTGGTAACTGGATTTTTGCTGGAGACCCAAAGCCAGATAGAGTATTATAGATATAGTGCCAAATAGAAGAGAATAATATCTTCCTTCTTACAGTCTAACTACATCTAATTACATTACAGGCTAATTGCATCATGTCATAGTGTTTGAGAATGTTTGAGAAATATGGTAAGATATTCTCTAAAATAATGCTGTTCTTACAAGTTCCACGAAAAATGGTGTATGCTTTCAAGAAGTCTTGCCAGCATAAACAGTACTAAGTAGATCTGAGAAATCAATGCTTGAGTCTTCTTTGTCATAATCGTAAAAAATGACTTTAGGATGCAGGGCCTATTTTCCTCAAACTGAAGTTGAAGTTCACACTTTATTAAGTTGCAGAAGGAAGGCAACATGGAAGGTGATTGCGGGCTAGTTTCATCTTTGCTTTCTGGTTGTGTACTCATGAGTATCCACAACATAGACAACTGTTTGCAGGGAAGACAGCACAGGGGAGATCTCTGACATCTCTGTGCATGCAGAATGCCTTCCATCTCTGCCAAAAGAGATGCTGATAGTCGCCACAAAGGTATTGAAGATGATATGAGGGATTTGCTTCACTACTACTTTTGACATCCGTTTTCAGTTGTCTAATTAAATGACAATATTATTAAAAATTGTATTTTTAAAGCAGAGATGATTAATAACTCAAAAAATAGTAACTTTGGAACCCATCTTAATCCCATGTGGTATACATTATAATTTTTAAGGATATTATGAAAACAGTAGATCCTATCACAAACTTTGCCTGTAAGTCATGTGTAAGCTTCTGTGTATAAATTGCATTTGAGCAGAATCTCAAATTGCATTTGAGCAGAATCTAACCTTTTGACTTTCTTTGTAGTCCTTTGTCCAGTTTGACATTTACAACAGCTCTCATTTTAATAAAAAAGTGAAAACGTATTTCCTGTTTCGCTTGTGTTTTCTTTCAATTCAACTTTAAAGGATATTGATTTCATTTAGAAATGTATTTGTTGTGAGCAACCAGATCGGAACTGGGCTTTAAATGAAACAGGACTTGGCATAAAGAGGCAGGGACAAATCTGCTTGTAATTACAAAACAGTTTAGGACTCGGTGTCCAAAATGCTTAATTTTTTATGTTATGATAACAAGAAGGGTCCTACAAAGAGTACTTTTTCATATGATGTAACTTTAGTAACCGAAAAGATGTTCCTATCCCAGAAATCTTGTTCTCCTAGTACAAGACGTATGATAACAGCAACACGCTGTCAATGTGGTAGAAAAGCACAAGCAATTAGTGTAAAAAAAAAAAAAAAGTTAAATAGATTGACAGGTGCGTAAGTATTTGTAAATGTCCTGTTAGGATAGATTTAAAGGAAGTGTTTGAAAGAGTGTATTCTTGTGCAAAGAGGTTTTTCTGTAACATAATGCATGGAAACATGAAGATTTTTGTAGGGCAGATGGCAGTTGGGCATAAAAAGCTGCTGTTGTTGATGGGGAGGAGACAAGATTTGATGCATTAACTGTACATTCAGTTATTTGGGGAGTTATAAACTGTAACAGCACTAAAGGGGAATCCCCAGTCCTATATTTTATACAGTGAATAAGGTAACATGGGTAACATTGAGGCCAGGAGCTAGCCATAGTAATAAAAAAATAACTAAACAAAAACATTCTTGATGAGAGAAGGGTGGAAGGAGAATGTACTTTAGACTTCTTGTACCCTCTCTGAATTCAGAGCAAAAAGTAAAAATTTCCATTTTTACAGAGAAAAATCTCCCCCCTATACACATAGAAAACATGATTTTCTGGAAGACAAAAAATTGATTTTTTTACACTACTGAAATTTTATTTATCTAATTATGTGACAGAATACTCAAGTCAATCTCACATCCTGCAGAATTCAACAGGACATAGAATATTACACGCGGAAAAAAGTAACTGAATGGCCAAGCAGAATCAAGAGTTTGTTTAAGAAGAAAAGACTTGAGTTTAGAGTCATAATGAGTCGAACAAGCTGTAGGATAAGGAAAGACTAAAAAGATGAAGATACACGAGTTGGAGAAGAGAGGAGGGGATAAGTTTAGGTTGAATTTCTGCATCGGGTGGATGAGGTGGAGGGGTCAATAAAGAAAACAACTATCTATCTCAGTTGCACTGACTAAAAAATTAGTAGGAGAGAAGGGGATGGAATAAAACCTGACTGGGAGGTACAACCAATGTCATATTTCACTTGGGAGTGCTGGATTGGTTTTTTGGTTGTTTCATTTAATTTTTTATTTACTTCCTTTAATTGGAAGGACTTGTTTGGGCAGGACCCCACTGGAGATGGGAGGCAGCTCCTGATGGAGTAGGTGAAGAGGAGAGTCCTTCTGACTCTCCAGAAGGAGAGTGGCAGCAAGAGACAGGAAGCCTGCAGAGCAGCAACAGCATCCAGGAGACTGTAGGGAGGAGCAGGGACCAGAGAACCAGTGACAGAAATGACAGAAAAATATTCCTAGAGACAGACAGAGGTGGCTGGGTACAGTTTGCTGTAACTCAGAAAGTCGCTGAGTTGGCCAAGACTGGGCTGTGAAGCAAGGACCTGCCTACATTTGCTGTTGTGAGAACAATAAAATTTAAGCACACCCAAAAGTTGTCTCTCTCAATTATCTTGATGATTTCTGATGATTGAGGGCATCTGCGTCAGGCTAATATTTCTTTCTAGAACATAACTCTACAATCAATATGTTTTATTAACACTTAAGTGCTAGTTATCAAAATAAAATCATGTAACTGTAGTCAGAAAAGTGTGTCCATCATCCCTTTCTCTGCTGTATAAAATAACCCATCTTTTGAATGCTTGATAGAGATTCTACCTGGGGTGTACAGTCCCTGTAGCTTTCAGGCTAATCTTCCCCTTCCCCTGCTCCAAAAGACAGACAATGCAGCCCAGTTAGATGAATTTGAATACACCAGCCAAACAATTAATATAGAAAAAAAAATATTCAGATTCAAAGTACTGATGCTTCCAATGCTATCGCAACTAGTCATATTTAAAAAGGTTTTGTGTGTTTTTATTTTTTTTAAATATTGCTTTCTCAATTTATTCCTTGAAATCTCTGTTTAATAGAAAGCCTTCTGTTTTTTGATTTACTGTTTTCAGTGGCCACTAAAAGTGCCGATTTCTAACTCTAGCTGCTAGTGAAAACAGTTGACTGAAAAAAGGATGATTGAAAACAGTCTTCAGATAATTTTTCCCAATGACATTTTTTTTGGAAGAAACAGAATCTTCATAGGAAGCCTGAGATGGGAATTTCTTTCAAAATAACAGTCAGAGTACTGATTTCATGGCTGTTCTTGAGATAAGGCACAATATCAATGCTTTTTCCACCTCCTCAAACCCCCCAGTAGAATTTGTAGTGCTGTGAGCGAGGGTAACACAGCTTTCCGAGAGGCTTCTCAAGGCTTCCGAAGAGGCTACTCACATCTTTTAGCAAAAACTCTTGTTACAGCAATGCGCTCACAGGCTGTGCGTTACCTAATGAGCGTGTTTGCTTCATGCTCTGAAGTGCTGGCACTGCAATTGCCAGGTGGGGTAGCCTGGTAGAGTACACGGAGCCCTTTGCTCAGCTCTCCTTCCACCAGAAACCGGAGGACTGAGGGGACAGTGCACCCTGGGCCCTATCCCACCCTAAAATGACATGGGTTGGGTGGCGATGGATGCATCTTAAAAAAATTGTTTACTGATCTTTTGGTGCTTCTTCATAGAAAAATGTCTTAATACACATATTCAATCAACCTAACTTTGGGCATCTAAAATATTTCTGTTAACGAGATTGAAAGGGAGGAAAGATTATGCCTAAAAAATTTTAATTGCAGTCTAATAAGATTTTACTGTTTTTTGGAACTCTTAGTATATTGTCGCCTTCCGGTTGGAAATGCACCAAAGCCAATCTCAAGCTACATTTGCCTTGCAAAGTATCCTGGCCACTGCCTAATAAAGGTTATTGGCCTGAGCAGGTCTTTGGGCTGACCCAATGGCTCAGTTCTTATCAAGCTGCTGGTGTGAGGGACAGGTGAACCCTGTTTACCAAGGCAGACATGGTTTGGTTTTTTGTTGTTGTTTTGGGTTGGGTTTTTTGTGTTGTTCTCCTCCCATCCCCCAAATCAAAGTAAGTGTTTAGTTGTAAATGTTTATCTCAGGATAATGTGATGTTTATGTTCTAGAAGTGCAAAACACTACTATACTGCCTGTTATTTTCCTTCTTCTCATTTCAGCATCTTTTTGAAAGTATATGAATATACATATCATGCAAATTAGGGTCTATAAATCAATAAATAATAGTATTTGCATGACTGCAGATGCAAATTTTGAGGTCAAGTTACAACCATTTAAAATAGTTTTATAAGCATCTCTCTTTACCTTGACAAAAATAACTCATTTCTGGAAGCAATGACTGTCAAGCCACTCAGCTGTTTTAGCTAGCTTGGTTTTTTGCTTTGTGATGCTATTTGCTATATCCAATGTGGCTAATCTGTGCAAATGCAACAGGAAAACAATTTGCTTGCTGATAATCCTGTTGTTCAGAAGGCCAGCCCTTGTATGACATCTTTGTAACCCTGCTCGTACAGTGTCTGGATTAAACAGTGATTCCCTTACTAGCAGAAGCAAACGTGAAGTGTATGTTACATGGGAAATGAATTCAACTCGCATGAGCTTCTGACTCCTTGTGGTGGAGCTGTGAAACAAAGAAGAAAAAGTAATTGTTCAAATAAAGACCTGGTCATTAATTTCAGAGTTAAGAAATTAAAATCTGCCAGAATGTGTGGAGGGAGAAGAATGAGTGGGATAATAGTCCAATATCAGTGCTAGAGGCATATCCAGGCCTATGACTTTAATAATGATGAATGTCTGCTGTATATAGAAACATTTATGACCTCATGCTGTAATGTAGGTTGTCCTTTATAAAAAACCTGGATACATTAGGCAAAGGCTCAAAGTGATTTGCTTGAAAATATCATTTGGACATCACCCCTGCAGAAATATTACAACAGCAGTGTCTTTGGAAGAAGAAATCAAACCAAATTGATAGCCTGGGGGAAGCAGAAGCTTTAAAATAAGATCATATGATCTTCAGATGCAATCAACAGTGTAATAACTTTTACAGTAACACAGGTGAATTCATAGTTACTGACTCACTGATTTTTCACTTCTTATTAAATTATTCCTAACTGAAAATTGTTAAAAAGCTAGCAGTCACGCAGGCAAAAGACTCAGTGTTAGATACTTCCCTTTAGAATGCTTTCAAGCAACAGTTTACAAAGACAACGATTACTTTTTTGACCTTCTAGATACCTTTTGGCTGGTACACCTAGTTTTCAAGGACATTTTGCTTTTTTCCCTTCTGCCATAGTGGCAATGACATTAGTTTAGTGATATGAGGCCTCAGGGGGGTTAGCTACAAACACAGATGACACTATAAATTTTGGCTGAGGAAATTCTTGATTGTAACCTGATAGCATAATGAACAATAGAAGGTGTCAAGCGTTATTACAGTTAATGGGCCTCAGTTTTCTTGTCACGAGCTTGAACACATCTAATCCTCTTTGCAGCACAGATTCTACCATGACAAGGCAGAAAAAAATTGTCAGGACTGCCAAAAACCTGGGCTTTGGGTTTGTTTGGTTTTTCGTTGTTGTGGTTTTTTTTTTTTCTCCCCTCCTCCAGATGGAGAGGGATAGGTAAGTGGGAGCATATCAGAATAACAAAGCCAGTAAAAAGAATTAGTAGACAACAGAAAAACACCAGCAGAAGGCAAAGGCAGCCTTCCAGTACAGCTCATGTCACACCATATATGGACTATCTTGTTTATAGCAAATGAAGCTTTGAAGCCAGCAACAGCTGAAAATGTGATTGCAAGCATCAAGCCGGTGATAGCAAATCAAATATTACTATGCAGAGTTAGCCAGATTCCTGGGACATCCAGTATTCTTGCCGACCAAGAATGCAACCGGCATCTATAAACAGAGGTAAAACACGAAGGGCACAAAGAGATGCACACGCAAGACTGGTTTCTAGCAACAAAGAATAAGTGACAGATTCAAATGTACAGGTGACTGGTTCAGCAGCTACCTAGCAATATTGGTTGAGACAAGGTGACCAAGATAAGGCAATAAAATCATTCCAGACAATTTACCAAGAGAGATGCAACCTGAAAACTATTTAAAAAGTAACAAAATCATACAAAATGTTGAATAAAGCAAACTGTAAACCTTTTATTCATTGTATTCCAGTAAAAGCAATGTGAGAAATAATAAATGTCCTTCATGAAAGCAATTAATGTAAAAGACAGCAGCCTACTAGCATAAAATAATGCTTTGCTGTTCATTAGTCTGAATATTTTATGCAACTCTTATTTACAGAATTTTGTTATATCGAACTATGAATGAAAAGGGAATTAATAAAGAGATTGGAAATAGAAGGGGCAAAGAGAACGCAGCATCATTTGATTTTATAAGCTTCAAATAGTTACTTGAACTGAAAATTCCTCTGAACTGAAAAATTCCTTTACTTTCAGCATGTTGCCAGAAGTAAGCTAGATTTTACTACTGTAATTCCTTATTGCATGTGGCCAGAGGCACTGGCCAGCACTCAATGACGGAGACAAGAGATTTATAGCTGAGACATAAATACAGTGAGAAGGGCAAGGTTATATATAATAGAAGTGCAAGTCATGTACCTCTACAACCATAATTTTGAAAGAATATACACTAAACTGTTGTCCTTAGGGAGCAATTTGAATTATTCCTATGGCCTGGTTATGAGGGTAGCTTACTTACTAAAAGACCTGAGCCTTGGCAAAAATCATGCAAGAAAAATAAAAATCAAAGCATGGTAGTATCTTAAAGGCAATCATGAAACGAAGAACATCGCCTGGAATAAAATCATGGGTGAATTGTACAGTGGTCTAAAAACCTCTACAGACCTTACATCCAACTAATGTCTCTTTTTTTTTTTTTTCCCCCCTCTTTGTAGGGAGAGGATCAGCACAGGTGCTCCCCCAGTAAGCAGCTAACAACTAGCTTGTTGCTGCTGTATCTGGAGCATGAGCTTTTGTAGTTCTTAAGTTCTTGAAGCTCAATACTTTCAGGTGGCCCAAGTGCAATTTTTTTGTGTTGAAGCAAAGCCACACACCTGCGAGCTGACACAGATCCTGCTGGGTATGGTGGATCCTAGCTGCCACAGGTAAGTGGCCAACAGGGCTATCCAAGCTCCTGCTCCATAGCCTACCCCAGCTCAGACCACTGCTACTTTGCAGTGAAACGGGAAGTTGCTCACAGGCAGGAAACACAAATTACTTCCAAGAGCTTGAATTAACTCTTTGCACCTTGCTTCCCCCTTGAAAGGAAGGGCGCATAGCAGGTGATTCCTCCTCACACAAACAGCCAGAGTCTCTGCAATGCTGATACCTAAGCTCCAGGTACTGCTCTACCCCTCAGCCAGGCTGCTTCAGAGGGAAGACATCTGTAGAGCTTTCTGACTTGTCAAGCTCTTTATTAACTGAATTTAACCTGAGTAGTTTGTAAATAGTTTACTATTTCCTATAAAAATAAAATAATAATAATTAAAAAAAACCCTCCACAAAACAAGCAGCTATCTTGCCTAGCCTTAGTCACAGCTGAACAGCTGCGAAGAAGCATTTCTGCTAATGCAGTGCCAGTCATGGCAGAGAAACGCAGCTTTTCACAGGTGGCTCTCATTTTCTGGGTTGCTGACTTGAGACCTCAGTGTTTGATTTGCAGAAGCACTGAGTACTTGCAGCTGCAGCTGAAGTTAATAGTAGCTGGGCTTTGAACATGCAAGGGTACCATGAAACAAGTCTTCTGGAAAAGCAGTTTTCAGCACTTTCAGACTGAGCACCCAAAATTAGTAGTAAGTGTGTGGGGTTTTTTTTTCTTAACCTTTCTCTCTGGGCCTTGTTTTGATGTTAAAGATGATATAATTTGTTCTTGCTGTAGGTATGCTGTGGAAGCAAACTTATTAAAGTATAAAGCATGTAGCTGTTGTAATAATGAACTTACAGAGGAATCACAGAAGAAATTAATTGCTTTCAGTATGAACTCATGTTGAGGTCACGGAAAGAGAGTTCATGGAAGTAGAATGTAGTAGAGCTGTGTGCTGAATCAAGTAGATATGACAAAGAGTAGCTACCCTTTTTTCTCTCTGTCTTGTTCTTAGAATCACATGAAATGGTTTAAATGTATACTCGAAAATGTAAGATCAGGTACAGTCTCTCTGTGTTGTGTAAGTCACTTCACTTGAATTACTACTGCCTTATTTTGATGTAAATGAGCAGGAAAAGATCTTGAAGGAATAAAGTCCTTTGCCCCAGTGCAAAGAGAGGTCCTATACTGTTATGGTGGTCTCTTAAGTACACACAGAATATTATGAGCAATTAGTTCTCGTACAAGGGGCCTGCAGTAATGCCAGTTGAGCATCAGTCAAAGCCTTAGCTTCAGAAATTAGTGATAACTTATAAATAACAGTACTGTAAGTATATAAAACATAGCATACTGGTTATCTGTAGCTTCTGTGGTTACTGATGGTTTTGCTTTATTATCAGGACAGTGTAGGGACAGAGATGCATCAAAGAATTATTGATGTGGCAGTCCAATAAGGTCACTTCTTGTGACAGGAGGAGAAACCAACTGTGTCCCTGAACTGCTGGTTTCCTTTTATTCCTTAAAATGTTAGAGGGGGAATAGTGACCTGGCAAAGGATAAAGAATCCTTAAAGTTTTGCACTTTCTTTCTTCTGTGTAGCTGTGGCTGATATAAGAAATGCTGTATCTGATTAGTATCCATGTATCTAATTGCAGTCAGCCTGTCTATGATTGATTGTGCTTAGGATTTTATGGCAGTTTTGCATTGCAATTAGTTTAGAAGTTGGAAGGTGAGTTTTGATGAATCTGCTTCAGATTTCTCCTCCTGTTGGAAATTACCATCTTCATTATAGCCAGAAGAATGAGGCAAGTGTCTGTGGTTTAGCTTCTCCATTTCTTAACCCTTATTAGACTGAAGTGCTGATGAGAGTGGGTTTCTGGTAAGAAGGCAGACTGTCAACAGGAAGAGCTGAAGTGCTCTCGCAGCTCGGAGCAGAGTAACCATGTTTGGTGCTTATAGTACCCAAGTGTCATACTCCAGTGCTCTTGCCCACTCTCCCTTCCCTGCGTCTAAAGTTTTATTACTGCTCTGATATCAGGCCACAGTGCAGTGGTCTTTTTTATCTCCATATATTATCAATACAAAAGTCTTTGTGGGTTTAGTGCTCCTACTGAACGTGGTGCTTGATGAAGTATGATGGCTAGAGAATGCTTCCTATAACTGAATAATGTTTCATGCTACTGGCTAAACAGCTCAAATATTGAACATCAGCAGGACTTTGCAGTCTAAGAAGTTAAACTCAATGTTATCTAGTACATAACAGATTAAAAAAAAATGAAAGCACATATAGATCCTTTAAACTAGTAAAGAAAACTATTTCTGACATTGGCAGTATGCCCCTGAAAAGCTAATCGGCTTTTTTAATTAGCAGCAAACAATGTACTTTTTTAGTTTTCTGCAGAGGCCACTGTAAATGCTGGATAACAGTTCTGAGTCCTCCTACCACTCAGTGTTTCAAAAACAGGATTTTATTTCCCTGGATTCCAGCTTTGAAATGATTCCAAGTGTCACCCCATGCAGTAGGATGACAATACCTGAAAAGTGGGACAGCATAGTCACAAGAAAGATTGCATGCTTTCAGTAAAGTACAAGTGAAGGAGACTTTCAAACTCTTAGTAATAATACTACCTCAGATGGGAGAATAAATTCTGCCAGCTTTTCGTATTATTTTGCTAAGCTATAGTCTCCGAAATGAGTCACCATCAATTCATCTGGTTTGACCTAATTCAAATTAAAGTAGAAGTTCATCTGCCCTGATCTGATCAGAAGCTGCAGGGCTCTCTGGTAGCTATAATAGTTGTGGAATGGAAACTATATACAATGATTAACAAAAATGTTGTGTTACACCTGCTGCCTTGCTCAGAAATGTGTATAATGTTACGTCAGCCTATGGCTTTTTTTGCATGCTGACCTTTTTAGTATAAACAATCTTTGTTGCACCTTTTCCTGTAAAATTTCTTCAAATCCTGGCTGCTGTCATTCCTGTTGTTTCTGGTCTTCGTTGATGTTTGTCCCTGAGAGACTTTGATATTGGCCAAACCTATCAAGTTTTGAAGGTCAGTTGCTGGTAAACTGAGCCTCGCGGTTCTTATTGGTTTCCGGTCCTGGCCCATGCTCAAAACACTTACTGTAGCATTGCATCAGTGCTTCTCTACATTTGCCTGTAGTGCTGCTGGCAGGTAGCTGGGATTCAGTGAAGAAGGGAGCTTTTTAATACCCTGTCACATCTTTGCAGATCTTAAATGTTTTCCTTCACCTTTTTGTTACTGTTAGGGTCACAAGGTAATTTGCTGTGGGCTGTAAACTGTGGATGGTGAAACAAGATGAAGTATGATACTGCTGCCTGCTCCGTTGCTTGGTGAATCTTAGTTCTGCTATTCACTGTCTCTTATCCCAATTTGCCTGGGTAATAATTTCTTGAAAGCTGCGTACACTTTGCCGTTAAACTGGCTGTGGCGTGGGAAAAATGTGAGATGTTCAAGTTATGCTGGTGATGTAAACTCTGCAAATCCTTGACAGGCAAATTGGAGAGAAGAGAGCTGGAAGGGACTTTGAGAGGCGGTGTTTTCCATATACCTGTCCAAATATAAATAGATCGATTCTAACTGTCACTTCTCATAAGGTTTGTCTAACCTACTCTTAAAAACCTCCTATGATGGAGATTTGAATCCTCTTCTAGTCATGTATTCTAGCTTTCAGTGTTGGGCGCAGGAAACTTTTTCTACTTTAAGTCTGTGATGCTAGTTCATACTTTAATGCCAGCAGACATGAGGAGAAAATAGTACCTAAGCTCCTTTAATCTACCACTTACGTACTTGAAGACTCTGATGATTGATTACCAGTTTTCATTTTCCAGGGCAAACTGTCACAACTCCTTTAGCCTTTCCTTACAAGCTATACTTTGTAGTGTTTTGCTTGGTCCCATTACTCGCCCAACAGCCAACTGTGGAGAGTCTGGGTATTTCTTTAATTTTAGCAGCCGCAACTGGATATGCTGGTAAAGGCCTTGATAGTGCCACACAGACCAAAAGGACTGCTCCAGTTGTCTTCTGGACAATACTCTTCCTTGTATGTTATGGTATGGTGCTTGGTTTTTTTATGAAGTATACAATACATCATCAGCTGAAAAGAGATCAGCAAATGCCTCCCCCCCCTTTTTTTTTTCCTAGCATAGTAATTTATCGTACATCTGTAGATCGGAAAATCTAAAATCTGCATTTGTTCTTACTGAATTAAAAGAGAGACCCATGATTTTAATGAGAGCCCCTAGAAGATTAGCCAAACTAAGCTAGTGAGTGAGGAGGACTACTTCCCCCCCCCCCCCGCACATGGAACAAACAAAATGCTAATTTTTGATCAGTTGGATCTTGGTCGTGACAGGCTTATATATTATTTCTAACTTATTACAGGTGAAGTGTCAGAAGAACAACTAAAAATGTATTTGACTGGATTATACAATTCAGGTGAAGACTTAGCAAGGCTCTGCTATCAGATGGTTTCGTGGTGAAACAAATGGCATTCATAGACCCATATCTGGACAAGTGCATATGGATTTTTTGATGTATTTATGGCAATAAGACAGGGAATAGACTACCTGGTTCTTCCTGAAAACCAGTCATCTCCTTCATAGTGAGAAAGCGTGACTGTTCGTCTGCTTTTTAAGAGTGCAAGTATGTTGGCTATATTACTTCAGACCAGAATTTCTTTGTTATACCCTTGCAGACTAAATCTTCGGAGGCTTTATTTAATTTTGAAACTTGCTAACAAAGCCCTGCCTCTAAGTCCATGTATACTGTCAGTTTCCCAGCTGAGTGACGTTTGGGATATGGTACTCCAGAAGTTGTCTGCAAATTCTGATTTTAGGCTGTCAGCAGTGAGATCTTAGCAACAAGTATCTTTAGTTCAGACTAGCAATTTATGGAATACTTAAGAAAACAGTCTGATAACCTGTCTTTCAAAATAATGTATCTTTTACTTCAGTTTTTTAATAGATCTTTTTCTTTTATAGAATGTGCCTCCATATGTGTGGGGTGGCATTGTCAAAAATAACATTACAACTGTCTCACCATTTTGGATTGTTTTTGTCTAGAAGATGAACTAAGATCAACTATTCGTTGCCATTTACTGAACGATATCTTTAATCTCATTGAGCCACTACATAAGCAAAGAAAGACAGAAAATGCAAAAGACCTTGAAGTTTTTTATGTCTATTACTTTCTTTAGTGAATTTACTGGTGGTGATTCTGATGTGCTACGTGAGGTTCTTAGGTGACTTGCAGTGAACATGCAAAACCTCCTAGTATTCCCAATAAACTCATTACTTCTTATGCAGACAAGCAATTATTCTCCACATTTGTGTTTATCTTTGCTGCGCTAACAATTTTTTGTTAACCTCTTAGCATTGATAAAGCAATTTATTAGCTACTTCTGTGAAGATCTCTGTGCAGTATCTCCTTCCTTTGAGATTCCCCCACCTTCTACAAAATAATTCCTGCGTTTAACTGATCATGTTGAAACAATGAAACAGGCTGCTTCTTATCATCTGCGTCCTTGATATACCTAGCATGTAAGAGGCTATCTGAACCCTTGAGCCAGGGTGGATGAGGCTAAAACAAAAAATACAAAGTAATTAACTGGGAATAGGGGGAGCCTGGCAATGGTTCTGAGTTCTCCTCTAACTCTACTAAACTCTGCATTCAAAATTTAAGTAGAAACATACATACGAATCTGCAAAGGTCTTAGCAAGTCTCATAGTTATCAGCTATGTATCTCAGAGCCTTAAGGAGAGAGTCCAGCCTTGCTGATAACAGGATTTAAGTTGAGGAAGTAGAAGTGCTGGTAATTGAGCAACTTGTGTAAAATAATCCAGTAACTCGGGAGTAGAGCTAGGATTTAAAATCTTGGTCTTGAGTATGACAATTTAGCTCTGAAATCATGCTGTGGTGCAATGATGTACTTGGAAAACAAACTAGCACTGATTCTGAAACAATACCAGCTAATAAATGTGATGGAAAAATGTTTGCATAGCTAGTCAGTGTGTTGCCCAGAATGAACTATATGTGGAAAGCTGCAAAGACAAAAAAAAATATGTTTAGGGGCATCTTGCAGATGGTAATTTATGTAAGGCTAAATTAAGCCTATGCAGTAAACTGTGTAGAATGGAGATGTATGCTTCTCCCAAAGATCCGTAAGAATACATGATTTACTCTCATTTCCAGTGTTGACTTTCCAGTTTCTGATGTCCCTGTTTCAGAGACAAGTTACTGCCCCTCCAGTCTTGGCACAGTTTAACAAGCAGGAGCTTTGCTCTCTCCCCACCGTCACAGTGTGCTAGACACTGGTCTCTCGCTCTGCTGCTTTCTGCAAGTTGAGGTCTAGGTTCTGGGTGAAATCTTGCTCCTTGGTTGTAAATGTTCAGGACAGGTGTGATCCAGCCTATACAGTCCAGGTAGAAGAGTTCGATACCACTCTATGGAGTCTAGCAGCTGTCTTGGTACCCTACAAACATGCGTCTTGCTCCTGAGAAAGTGAAGTAGCTTTTGGAATGAAATATGGTGAAAATCAGCAGTAATGCATACCTGTTTGTTGTAAAAAGCAGAAATCTTACCTTAGTTAGACCTAACATGACATGTGCAATCAGTGATAGAAATGTGATACAAATGGCAATTTAGACAGGAAACAAAGTGCTGAACAGTCTTTTCTGCAATCGTAATCCCCTGGCTAACCTTTTAATTTAACATTTGTATAATAATTGGATTAAACAGAGAAAAGAAAATTTTTGCTATAATGGAAATAAGTGGAAGCAATGAAGTGAAACATTTAAAAATAGCTCAGACAAAAAAGCTTTAAATTACATTGTGGAGAACGGTGGAAAAAAAGACAAAACAAACTAACAGAGACTTGTCTCATGCTTGTTCATGTATATATGAAACAGGGCTCCTTTTTATTCTTCTGTAAGATCTCTGTATTTGTGCAAGAATATTTATCAAGATGAGAGTATACACTAACTGGGGATTAAGTAGATAATCTTATGTGGTCCTTTTAGTCCTGCAATTCTAAATTAGGTTAGGTATATTCTAGTATATTATTACTCTGTGTTAAAGTTTTAAGTCTATCTATGTAAATGTTTCTATTGATTATAAAATCAACTGAACATAAAACTTATTAAAATTCAGTATTCTGTCATAAAATAGAATTTAAGAATTGTAGGGATTGGATGAGATTGGTGGGGTTTATTTTGTTTTCAATTTGTTCAAATGGCAGTGGTGATTACCTAATTATCTTTGTTGATTTCCTATGTGAGAGAAAAAGCAAATGTCTTTTCAGCTTATGTGGCTTTCACATAGCATTAAGATGTGATTTCCTTCTAGTAGCTGGCCTGTAGGCCTAGTAAATTTTTGTTTGATCCAATGAATGTAAATTGCAAAAGTGAACAGACATAAACTTTGTGGCATATACAGATGTAACCTGGATGCCAGTCTGATAAGATCTAACCAGATTCTTAAACTAGTTAGAAATGTTTGGGAGAAAAGACCTGTATATATACTTCTTATTTTCACTTTTGCATATAAAAGAACAGCGTTTCCTTGAGACATGGAAGGAAAAATGTGATATGTAGGACAATTGATAAATAACTACTTTCTTTTCAGCCTTTTTTCTATGTGGGTTGTAGTCAAGTAGTAAGATTTAGGTAGTTCCTGTCCTCTGTAGAAGGTCTACAATTGCCTCAATACTGCTGGCACCCCAAAGTTGCTGATTAGTGTCACATCTGGTCTCAGTCAAGAGCCAGTGATAAACTACATACAATTAGTCTGCTAAAATATTTGTATTGCGTGGGGTTTTTTGTTTACAGTTATATAAACTATAAAGTTCAGTGAAAGATGAGCTCCTTGCTGCTGTATAAACCCAAAGAGCCACCAAAGGGAAGGTAAGAATTTAGCCTTTCATTGCAGCAAGGAGTTGCTTAGTAACTGGTCCAGCACAGGGGTAACGTTTAGAGTAGTAAAGAAATACTTACATGCCTGTTGGAAGGGAAAATCTCTAAGAGACCAGCCAGACTGTCTCCCACGTCAGGCAAGAATAGGAGTGTTGAGGTGAAGGATGAAGTTCCTATATAATGGTTTGAAGGGGAACTAGGCCATAGGAGCTTGCAGATGGCATAAGGGAAGGCTGTATGCCCTGTGATCTGAAATTCTGATTACTGCTCTGTTAGGAAGGACGAGTAAATCAGCAAATCAACGGAAAGAAGTTTTACAAAAGAACGTAAAGCTTCTTTTTTGTTGTTTGAGGTGTTTTTTGCTTGTTTCTCCAGACATCTACATCTCCTTTGTTATTTGGTATTCGGCAATGACTTGGTTCTAACTGTAGCTTTATAATTTTTCCAAATATAAAATATACATGTGTATTCCAAATATAAAAAGAAAACAATTTTGCTTCTAAACAATTTACGTTCCTATCAGATGTGTAGGATCCAACTGTAGAAACATATACATGCTGCTCTGTACTGAGATTTTGGAAAAATCTGACCATTTCTATTCATCTGTCTTCTGATTTCTTTAATCTAAATGTTTTTAAGAATCAGCTCAGATCGTGCTCTCTTACTTCATTTTTACATAATTGGAGCATACTTATCGTTATTTAGAGATTTGGGTCCCTTAAAATAAGTTGTTAAGCAACTTTAAAGCCTACATTCTCAAAATTTCAGGAGAGAACTAGACATGTGAATCACTGACATTTTTGAAAATATTGCTTCAATCCCCTCTTTCATCTTGTAATTTTAAAGGATTAAAGGCTTGACTGTCCTTTTAAGTCACAAGCCTGCATTATCACTGAAAGTAATGGCACTGTATTTCAAGATGCATAGAGCCATCTATCCTTAGAAGACTTCTGAAAGCATGTTTGTAAACTAGATAGCTACAAAGATCGTCCTGAGAATTGGGATGTCTGTGGAGACATGGGCAGCTCCAGGAGTGATGGTTTGGGTAGGTGCTCTGTAATTAACAAGCACTTTTTTTTGTTTTCCCTCCAACCAACTGCTGCAACTGCTTCAATGGATCCTGTTCTTGGGTGTAGCAGCAGATAAACAGAGAAACTCCAACCCTTGGGCTAAAATAGAAGGGAGGAGACAGGTTTGGGGCTTGCTTGGTCTGAGGTACCACAATAAATGCACTCTGATAAAAGACAACAGAAAAAACTGTTGGTTGGCTAAAAGAACTCAATTTTTCTATCAGAATAAGGTGACAATGAACATATGTATGTTAAAAAAAGAGTGCTTAAATGTAACTTGTGAGGTTTTTGTGTTTGGGTTGTTTTTTTTTTTCCCCAGAGCTGCTTAGCATATGTACTTAAGTGCCAAAGTAGTATTAATGTTTATGTATCTCTCACTAGTTATTAATGTTGTATGTGGTATTACTGAAGCATTCTCTCATCCACGCCCTTTGCTTTCCCAGAATTAGTTGTGGTGTTGATGGATGCTTTTGTATCCAAAAGCATCTTTAGTTACAAAATGAGGCAGAGGTCTGTCAAAAAAAAGTATTAATCCAGCCATTTCATTGGCAGCAGCTCTTCTCAAGTGCCCTGCTGCAAGGCCTTCCAGTGCAGTGTACTTTCTGTAAATATCATCTTACCTGGACTTGCTTGCTTACAGTGTCCTTGACTTTTACAGTTCCCGTTTACCTCTCCCTTCTTAAAGATAGATCCTCAGATATTTCCAACTACTACTACTCCTTCCTCCTTTATCTGCTTTAGCAGGAGGTTGGACTAGATGATCTCTAGAGGTCCCTTCCAACCCCTGCCATTCTGTCATTATGTGGTACTGGTGTGTTGTCACTCCTTTCCCTGACCTCTGTGCTTGTCCCATCCTGCTCTGCTCGCTGGTGCTCTGCACCTCACCAAAATTCCAAAATGTAACATCAGTCTTCCCATATACCGCTTCTTCACAGCCAGTCCTCCCATATGTACCTTTGACTTACAGTAAAACATATTTGGAGAGAAAGCATTTAACTGCCTTGATTTAGTCTATATCCCAAAGAGTATTTGTAAAAGAAATCGTTCCTTCTCTGTACAGTGGTAGAGAAGTTTTATTGAGGAGTGAGAAATTATTATACTTTAAATGACAGGTAGAATTTCAGATCACAAACTATCTCATCATAAATGGTTCAATTTCAAATCTTCATATCGCTTCTGCTGCGCTGAGGGAGTCGTAAGCTTGTGTGCTGTCTGCTACAGTTCCATACAATACATAAGGGAGCCTGGAAAAGCTCCCTATTATATTATTATACAACGTGCAGCCATTAGATTTCATTAAACTCTGGCTGGTAGATTGGTCTCTAAAAATAAATCCTGTCTTTCCTATAGACGTTTACAAATTGTGACAAAATGCATCTTGATTTCACCTTTGATAAGATAAATGGAAGGAGTTATTTAAACTTATTAGGCATGACCGCCTACTGTGGCTCGTATAGGCTATCTCCACTTAGTAAGTTTATAGGTTGAATTAGTGAGGATGGTCATAATTATAGTGTCTTGTCCACAAAACAGGATGATGAATGTCCCTGCTTCCTGCTATTATGCTGGAGAAAGGAGAAAAAAAAAACCAACAAAAAACCACAAAACAAAAAAAAGAAAAGAAAACAAAACAAACAAAAAAAACCCAAACCAAACCCCAAAAAAACCCAAACAATCAAAAATGTTGGATAGATAACATTGCAGGAGGACTGATCTTCTAAAGGACAGTTTAAAGACAAAAGTTGACTCTCACTTTCTTCTTTTGGATCACTGCCTGCTTAAGAAAGACATACTCTTTCAGGACCCTGCTGAGACTGAAGTCTCACACTGACCCAAACCTGCTAACGTCTTGCAGCTATTTTCCTACTACTGTCTTTTTTTGGTTTTTTTTTTTTGATTTCTGCATTCTTACAAGGCTGGTAAGGAAACAAAACGTTGTGTCCTGTGTCTACCACTGATGGATTCTTTACCTGAATGAAAATGCCACTGCATCATACTAGAGCTTTAATTTTTCCTTAGTTTGCCTCCATTTATTTAAACAAAGGTATATGGAAGTAGTAAATCTTGACAGGAAGGTTCAAAGCATACCTTTTGGAAAAAAAAAAAATTAAAAATGAATCTCAGTTATCTTTTTTCTATAGCTTATATTGACTTTTCTTGAAGCTAGATAGTTCTGATTTCAGGCTGACTGACTGACTTGAAAGCCTAGTAAATTTTAAACTTGAATCATTTATGTTTTGAAGTTGGGATCTGCCATGAACTGAGAACAATTTACTTATGTTCTTAATTCAGTGTGTTGAGCTACCACAGCTAATTGTATTCATGCTCTGTGTACAGTATCAGCGGGATATTGGGTATAATGACGATGGATGTAGCAAATTGAAGAAACATTTGGGGATCACTTGATGGCTGAACAAACATCTGTGATTCTTGAGCATATGAGAATATCAAGCAGTAATAGGAACACTTTATTGCTATTCTTAATTGAACATTAAGACCTTTACTCCAAGAGTATACTGAGTTCTGGTTTATTCATTCAGCAGAGAAGCTGGAAAGGATTCAGAGTTTAAAAAAAAAAAAAAAACAAACAAACTCCAAAATCAATAAGAATGATGTGACATTTGGAAAAACAACCTTAACATGAAAGAAGAAGAAAGTCTATTTATTTTATTGAAGACTTGCTTAAGAACTGACCTGATCACAGCCTGGGGCAGGATTGTGTTGGAGACTGCTGTGCAGAGTAGAATTGGCTGTAAACAAGCAGGGAAGAAACTGCTGCTTTGCAAAACAGTATGCCCTCCTCGATGACTTTTAACTTACAGATAGGTGTTGATATGGTAGGAAATTCCCAGCTTTAACAAAATCCAATAAGAAAATTATTTCATACTGTTGTTTTGATAGGAGTCGGAGGATTTATAGGCTACAGACAGCGTAAGCAGGTAACACTAAACAGTACGTTTCTACCCACTGAAAGATTAAAAACAGAATTAAAAGTGATTACTGAAATCAAGCAGCATCCTCTCAGATGTCTGTTGTCTTAATTGAAGTGCCATTGTGAAGAAATTGGTTTCTTACAATAATGTAATTTTTTTAATACATGGAAAGGGTATGTTCATGTAACAATGTCACAAATTCAGCTTAATGATTAGGAGAACAGAAACTTTCTAAAGTTCTGGTTCTGGCAAGGAGTAAGAAACCAAAAACCTGCAAGATCAGCAACCCAAAACTCAAGCTCCAGCAAATACTTTATGTGTAATAGAATATTTAGTTGTCTGGAAAACACAACAGAAACTTAATTTGGTGCTTAATTAATAGATCTTTCTGGTTGTATTCAGTTATTTCAGCCTATTGCAGAGAAAAAAAATGTTTTTATTTGTTAGCCACAGAGAAACAGCACAGCTTCAAGAGTGCTCACTGAATTGCCACCTCGTACCATGAAAAGAATTATTTGTAACTTTCTGATCAACTATACCTGAATAAACACAGAGATGGCATCAATAATGCCAAATACCCGCAGACAAGACTTTTCACAGTGATTGCTGATTCCTAAATCAGAAAAAAAAAGGATTTGAAATTATTGTTCCACTCTGAATTTTCAAGGATGGGTCCCAGCCTTGAAATTCTGTATTAGTAAAAAGTTGAACAGATACACTGTAGCCCCAGTTATATCAGGGTAGACGTCCAAAGTTCCCTGTTTATGTGGGCAAATTTTTTCTTTGTGATATTTATTTCTAAAATTATTTGATTGAAGATAGGGTATGTTTGGGTAAGATCTGTCCTCAAAGTGTATAAGATCATAGAATTGTCTGGGTTGGAAGGGACCTTTAAGATCATCAAGTCCAACCATCACCCTAACACTGACAAAACCACCATTAAACCATATCCCTAAGCACCACATCTACCCAACTTTTAAATAACTCCAGGGATGGAGATTCCACCACTTCCTTGGGCAGCCTGTTAATGGTATCTTTCGGACAGTAAAGCACATTTGTGACAGAAGATGTCAGAAGTGAAGCTTTGAAGCTTGTGGAGCCAGTAAGGGGCTATATTTTGAATTAATATGTGGGAATGGAAATGAATCAATGTGGGAGAAAAAAGTTCTTTTTAAATAATCCAGGACCATAGTTAAAGAATCAAAATCTGAGTTGGAATATATTCTGTATAAACCTACATAAACTCTCTCCAAACCTTTTTTTGTGTGTGTAGGCAAATGATGTACTTTTTCCCAGTTGGAATGAGGTCAGAAAAAATTTCAGAAAAATGTCTTCCAAGTATACTGTTATGAAGTGGGGGAGGAAAGAGGGCAGGTGGTGGTGGCTGCTGCTGCAATCACGTTTTGTTATGACCTGTAGGTGGATTGCCCTGTTCCCCACCAGTGGGCACAGGGATGCCGTGATGGGGAACAGGCTTCCTGGCTGCTGCACAGCACCGCAGCTGCTACGGTTTGGCTTGGGAGCCTGCGCTGGTGGTGTGAGAAACAGAAATGAGAAAATAATGCAGATGGTTTTTATCTACAGCAATGAAAACATCTTAAGTTTGTCCACTGTTTCCATGGTGACCATACCATCATATAGTTTCCCTGGGTAACAGGCAGGAGGAGGAGGAGAATGCTCAGAGTCTTGAAATATCTAAACCAGCATATTCTTATGAGAAATTGTTTTGCTTAAAAAGCAAATAGATAAGGGTGTTTTGGAGAACTGCATCTGTGCTTGCGCTTCTACAATCTCACAATGATAGTGGCTCTATTGATGGGACTGTCAGCTATTCAGAAAGCCGTGTATGAGAAGTAGGACCCCATTGCATCAGGTGGAATTATTCAGAAGCTTTTTGACACCTGGATGAAAGGCTAATCTGCACACTACATCCTTTCTGGTTTTGGGTGTAGTCCATGCATATGCTGAAACCGGGTGACTGTGAACCACCTGCATTTGGAAGCTTCTCTGCGCTTTTTGTTAATGTATACTCAAAAGATACCTACTCTTTTCTCATGCTGATAAATTATTTTGTAATAATGTTTGGATTTAAACAACAAAAATGAATAGTGTATCTTCTGCTGGCAGGACTGAACCTGGGTGGCAGGGGAGAGCTGCTTGCAGGCTGGGTGCCAGCAGCTACACTCTGAGGAAGGGAGAAGATCATCCTGCTGGAAGGGCAAGCTGCACTCTGTGCTGCTGTTGGAAAAGGGTGAAGCTGGGAAAACTCCAGGAAGTGCCTGACTGGGGGCCATGGAGGAGTAGGACCTACATGGCAAGCAAGGAGTTTTGCCCACAGGGGCCGAGCAGCACAGGCTGCATCAGGGGTTTCCACCTTGTGATCCCAAATTTGCTTCAGTCATATCACTGTGTGTCCCTGTTCCCACAATTCCTTGTCAGTCCTTTCTCTTTGTCCCTTTTTTTCCTGCAGTTAGATGTGGGAGGGGTGGGTGGTATGACCGAACCTTACTGAAAAAGTTTTTAAGTTTGTTCT
Source organism: Numenius arquata (assembly GCF_964106895.1). Classification (NCBI taxonomy): domain Eukaryota; kingdom Metazoa; phylum Chordata; class Aves; order Charadriiformes; family Scolopacidae; genus Numenius; species Numenius arquata. The sequence continues at coordinate 35,605,337 of NC_133579.1, read as the reverse complement.
TTTTCTTTTTGACTTTGGTTATCCTCTGCCCTGGCTTGCCCTTGCAGGTGGCAGCTCAGGTGGCCCAGTTCCTGGGCACAAGGAATTCTTATTCAGCTGGGAGTCCAGAAGGACACTCCATGAATACGTGAAAGGCTGGTTTTCATTTACACAAAATTATATGTACATAAATATGCAGTGCATATTTATCATCTGCAAGACACGTGTACTGTATCTAATAGGTCCTGTGCAGAAGTGGTAAACTTTTGCCTTTAAAAGACAAAATCACTGTTGCTTCTTGCAAAGCTAAGGCGTGCAAAGGTGGACATGGGAATCTGCAACTCCAGCAGCTCAAACAAGAGTACTATGGACCCAGTGGCCACCGTTGACTGGGGCTGAAATGGTTTGACCATCTGTTATCCTGAAAATCTTGTTTATGGGCAAAGAGGAAGCACATAAGTAAGCAAATAAGCATGTATTTAAAGCCAAGTGTTTATTATTAATGTAATTGAAATATTAAGAGTCCAATTACTATTACTTGTAGAAAAAGCATGACTAATAATGCTGTTAAAATTTTTACACAAAAACCTCTTAGTTTCTGCCCCATTCCTGGTGTTATGCTTGCCCATCCACTGCTTCTCTGGGTCCTGAGGTTGGACAATCAGGTTGGTCCAGCAGGATCTACTGTCGGTAAACCCATGCTGACTCTTCCCAATCACCTGCTCCTTCGTGTACTCAGAAATGTGTTCCAGGAGGACTCCATTATTTTCCCAGGTCTAGGGTCTGTACTTTGCTTTTTCACTCCCTTCAGGATCTTGAACTCTGTTTCAGGATCATGACAGCCAATGCTACCATTGATTATCACATGCCAACCCAGTTCTTCCCATGTTAGTGAACAGCAGATCCAGCTGTGCATCACGTCTGGTTAGCCCATCCTATTCCTATATCAAGTTGTCTCTGATGCCCTCAAAGAACCTTCTTATCTGCTAGAAGGGCAACATGGCAAGACACAAGTAGTTGGCAGGGCAGTTATAGTCCCCTGTGAGAATGAGGGTCTGATCCAGAGGCTTCTTCAAGTTGTTTAAAGATAGCTTCATTGATTTCCTCACTTTGTGTGATGCAATATGTACAACCTGTAAACTGCAAACACCCACAGCATCTGGCAGCTTGAGTGGCATCCCAGGGCCTCTGCACACCCTTCCTCTTGCAGCCGGCTTCGGGATGGGGCTTCCTCCTCTGTACTCCAGTACAGGCTTCTTCTCATGAGACTGAGAGCTGCTGCCTGCTGCTGATTTTGCTTGTGAGGAACTCCTGTGTCACGAACTTTCCCCTAGCAGGTCCTGTCTTCTTCAGAAATTGGTCCCACTCATCTGGATGCTCTCTGGAGTCCCAAAGCTTGATTCTGAGTTAACACCTCTCAAGTGCAATCCTTCCCCTTGAGTTTGGGGTGTATTCTTGGTTCTGTGGCAAGTGAGCTGGTCTAGCAGTAGTGAAACTCATGTTTTCAGCCCATCTCTATGCTCCAGAAAGCTGTGTAGAGCTGTTATCATTAACACTTCACCTGTTTTTTAATCTTTCTTTCCTGTCAGCTACAGACTTTATCAACAGAGATTTTTGTATTTGCTTTCAGGAATGGGTCTGCCTTCTTGATGGCCTTAATCAAAGTAAAGAGGTTTGAGATTTGGCAGACTGACTGTGTCAAAGCATGACTTGATTGATGGTGTAGTCAAGGCAGTCTCATTACTCAGAACTGTTCTGTTGGAGGGTTGGATCTACTTGTCTGCATCCCACGTACTTTCTGAGCACGGAAGTTGGTAGCTGGGAGTTTCCAAGATGTTTGTGTATATATGACCTCTCACCTCCCTAGCCCAACCAACAGAAAATCTGAAAATGCACATGTAAGGTATCATTTAATATCAAGTCATCAGTGCAGAAAGCAACATAGACATAGCAACACACCTAAGGAATTTGGGCAAAAGTGTGGATAGTAGAAGGGATGTGAATAATTTTTATAGGTGGAAAGGACGATAGATGGTTGGTTGGTCCTCAGATATTCTTTTGTGGTGCTTAAATTACTACCTGTCCTGTTTTAGAGAATTACAGAAAGGAGAAAAGCTCTTTGCTGTGAGTCCACAGCAGGTGGACTGATGCTGAAAGCCTTGCAGTTGTGATGCTTGTCTGTAGCTTATTTTTAATCTCTCTTTGTGCAACTCCTGTCACTATCATTCCTTTTTGTCTTCTCTTCTTTACTTTATCATCAAACACTCCACAAGATTCATGTCTGTATGAGAAAGAATAACTGGGACATAGGAAGGGTGCTGCTTCCAGCCTTCGTATGGTCACCACTACAGAGTTTATGAAAAAAGAATATAGATGTTGTTATATTCTGCAGTAAATATACTGTCTGGTATCTGCAATCAGTAAATCTCGGGCAGAGCTCAGTGTGTCTTTATCTTGCATATTTTTATTGTGATGTTCAGCAGTTTGATAATCTGTCACTGAGTGGTCTTGATCTCTTGTTGCTCAATCTCAGTTGATATGCATGTTTTCAAGGAGATCTGGATTTTTGGACTTTGGAACACTCTGGGAATTAAAACTGTAAGTGTAGGAGGAAGAAGGGGAGGAAACACTTTGTGACCTCCTGTCCAACAGTCTTTTCAAATACAGTAAAGTGACACGCCACTTGTAAATAACTATTACTCTTTCAGGCTATGATAGCATTTAAAATGAAGTTTTCATCATCCTTAAACTTCGCTTGCTTAAGGTAGGCTTTGACAACAGAGCTAAGCTAAGAAACTGCTGCCTTTCAATTTTATTTTCCAGATGATCATGATCAAGTGTTAAGATGTGGTGAAAAAACTCTTTTATTCTGTGTTGTGGTTTGACTGCCACAGAATGGCCAGGCTGCTTTGGGGACAGTGTAAAGGGTTGTTTATTTACTGTTTGTTATCTGTAAAGTTACAAGAGGAAGGGCTAGTAATGCAGCTGGGAGGAATTTCACACTGGATTATGATGATTACCAGTTTGTTTTTTTTTTTTCAGATGGGACATTTGCTTTGTAGATTCTTACCTTGTGCTGATTCACAGCAAGGAAACTTCTTGCGAAGTTTCATGGAAACATCTCAGCCTCCGACCATGATTATTTTCCTCTCTATATTTCTATCTTAAGAGATTTTACAGAATTAATTAAGAGAGAAGGTGATTTTACCCTCCACACTGGCAGGTGTGTCTGCTTGGAAGTGCCAAGCTGGGATGTTACTATTTTATCATTTATAAAGCCAGATAGTACAGTCCTGGATTTCAATGCTAGTAAGCTAGTTGTAGTGCAAATAATAGTGGGAAAAGCTCAGCAAGTACTCAAAGATATCTTAAATGTCACTGGTGGTTTTTTGTTTGGTTGTTTTTTTCCCCGAAAAAAAGACACTGGTATTCAGTAACTAATAATATAATTATGGAGAAAAGGAGTAGCCACATTAAATGTGTAGAATCCAATTAGAAATTAGGTTTTCTGTGGAAAAAAGATTTAATAAAGCCTGGTGTCCAGGAGATTTGGGTCCTCTGTTCTTCTACCTGATCTCTGTGTGCACTGTGACAAATATAGTTTCAAGCTTTCTTTGTATCCACTGTGATTTTTGTCCCTGTTCAGCATTTGTAGCACTGCCAGCTATCTCATGTGCCCTAGTGCCTTGGGAAGAGGCAGCTGTGACTAATGTGGAGTTTGTGTGTGTGGCCAGACAGCACCCATGTGCCGACCCCTTGGCAGATGACTGAGCTCCTGGTGCTGTCTCACCTTCCAAGTTAGAGCACTCTGGTTTGCATCTTCCTTGTTACTTGGTCATTAGTTTTCATCCAACGTAAAAAAGTATGGAATAAGGGGTGGATACATATAAATTATAACTTCAGAAAGGTGAAGGGTTATGAAAGGAGAATGGTGGATAGGAGGAGAGGATGAATTCCTGGAGCAGAGGATGAAAACCAGGCTGAAAACAACTGGTACATTTGAGAAGTGAAAGAGGAAGATGTGGAGTTTCTTGCAGTTTGAGAATTAAAGGGATTAAAAAGAAGCTTTTCCTCATTGTGCTTGTTTACTGCAGGTAAAAGAAACCCTCCCCGAATGCAATGCATTCAATCTGGGGGAGAATCTGTGCTAAAATCTCTGTTAGGGATTGACGGATCGATCCTCAGCGCAGGATTTGGACCTTGCCATTTTTGGGAACAGGATGATCCTTTCTGGATTTCAGTTGCAGTCAGCACAAAACCAGAATTCGTAAACAATAACAGAGGCAATGAACAGTGTGGAGGAGGGAAAAATACCACAAAAAGGAAAATCAACTATATTGAAGTAGTGGTAAATTTTAAATTCATCTTAAAGCGAAAGAGTCACAACCAACAGCTCAGGGTAATCATTGAAATTAAGGAACCTGTTGAAAACTCTTGATAAAGCAGAATTTAGGAGAAAAAATGAATGTGGAAACATGTGATTGTCCTGTATGGATCCCAAAGGGTTAACGGATATAAATGTGTTTCTAAAAATACACATTTATTAAGAATGTCAGTGGAGCTGCACGAGTTTTCACCAGGGCTGACTTCCTTTCATATTTATAAATCTTGCCTGCTTACGTGGTCTCTAAAGCAATTTGAAATTCCTTATTTGCATATTTATTTCTTAACCTTAACATAGCAATAAAATGTATAACCATCTCCGTTTTATTATGTATCTCATGCTTGATTTTAAATTAAAGGAAAATAACCAATTCATTAAACTGTAAGCTATGACAACTGCAGGGATTTTTTAAATGAATTTTCCAGTGAGTGAAGTTGTTTGTTTGTTTGTTTCTGTGATTTTATTTTTTTTAACTGCATCTATATTTTGATATGATCATGAAACATTTTAAGATTATTTTTTTTTTTGCTGTATGTGTAAAGATCCAATATGAGATGTATACCAGGTTGTTCTGCGTTTGCAACAGAACATCAGTTTGCTTCTGCAAGAATTGCCATGTCAGTACTTCATTAATAAATACTTCCATGAAACTGCTTTTTGATAGAGAACTCGCTATATCATTCCCCAGGATGAAGAGGTAGGGAAAGACTCCATTTATTTACAAGTCCTTCTGAAATAATTCATAAATATTAGCTCACTTTGCAGGAGGAATGTCTGCTGTAGAATGACAGCATGTCTATTCAGCCAACCACTCCCATGATTATAACTGGTATTATAAATGAAATTTTTCTAGGAGTAGATTATTACCAGAAGATAAGATGAGGGAAATATTTCCTCCCTCAATGAGATTTCAGTGTCCATAAGAACACTTCTCATAGAAACATTTACAAGACAACTGTAGTAAGTGTAAAATGAAATTGCCCATGCCCCCTCATGAGGTTCAACAAAAGCAAGTGCAGGATTCTGCACCTGGGAAGAAACAATCCTCAGTATAAATACAGACTGGGGGATGAGGTATTAGAAAGCAGCCCTGAGGAAAGGGACTTGGGGGTGCTGATGCACGAGAAGCTGGACATGAGCAGGCAATGTGCTCTCGCAGCCCAAAAGGCCAATCACATCCTGGGCTGCATCAAAAGAAGTGTTGCCAGCAGATCCAGAGAGGTGATTCTGCCACTTTACTCTGCTCTGGTGAGACCTCACCTGGAGTACTGTGTGCAGGTCTGGAGCCCTCAATATAGAAAGGACATGGACCTGATGGAGCGGGTCCAGAGGAGAGCCACCAAAATGATCAGGGGGCTGGAGCACCTCTCCTATGAGGACAGGCTGAGGGAGCTGGGGTTGTTTAGCTTGGAGAAAAGGAGGCTCCGGGGAGACCTCATAGCGGCCTTCCAGTACCTGAGGGGGGCCTACAGGAAGGCTGGGGAGGGTCTGTTTACAAAGGCCTGCAGTGACAGGACGAGGGGCAATGGTTTTAAGCTGGAGAAGGGGAGATTTAGATTGGATATTAGGAAAAAGTTCTTTACCATGAGGGTGGTGGAACACTGGAACAGGTTGCCCAGGGAGGTGGTTGAGGCCCCTTCCCTTGAGATATTCAAGGTGAAGCTCGACGAGGCCCTGGGCAACCTGGTCTAGTTGGGGGTGTCCCTGCTGACTGCGGGGAGGTTGGACTAGATGACCTTTGGAGGTCCCTTCCGGCCTGGACCAATCTATGAATCTATGAAATAAATACTAATATTGTACCCATGTAATTCTTCTATGTGATCTCCATATGGAAAACATCCACTAAAAATTCTCAATTAATAATACTGATGTTTTGCACAGAAGGGAAGGCTGAGCGATTTGGGTAGTTTTCTTGTGTGCGGTATATTGCACTTACTCTCTCTAGGAAGAAAGAGAATTGTGTTTCAATCTTCATGTATTTGAATCGTACAAATCACTTCAGTGTACAAATTGCTTTTCCAGATAATGGACACAGTGTTCTAATAAATGATGCTTTAAAATTAAATGAATCTGTTTAAACTTTAGCATTTATATAGTATTTTAGTGCTGTAAATATATAAAAAAAATAAAATTATGTTCCAATGTTTTCTTCTTAGTCTCCATTTCTTCTGTGCACTCTTCTTGTGTTAGGCGTATTAGCCTCCCTGAGTGTCTTTGACTTTAGACTTCAGCTTAATGTGATTCAGAATTATTATTGTTACCATATGTGAAAGTGTGATGCTCTTCACATACTTGGCTAGGTCTGATCTGCTTGATGTATCTATATACTCTGAAAGATATTTTAGAATGATTGTTTGAAAAGGGAAGTAATTTCCCATCTTCAGGGCTGCAATGAAAATAATTAGCTGTGATCTAAACATACTCTGTTCAAAGGTGGAATATTCAAGATGCTCAAAACAGAATGTGGAAATAAAAATTATCAGGAGTTTAAGTTCCTAATCTCATTTAATTCCATCCTGATGTAGCTGGCAAAGAAACAGGACTACTCTCTCTGCACCTTTTATTTTGTGGAATAAAAAAGTCAAGCTTATTTAGCCTTCCACTAAGATAGGCTTTCTATTCTCATTATTTTTTTTAGAAGCTTTTCTCTGCATCTGTTGCACTATAAGTTAATTCATTCCCAAATGTTATGATTTGAGAAGCACATAGATGATAACCCAAAAAGGACTACTATGTCTGGAAACAGATAATTTTCAAAATTACATTTGATGTTTCCACACCTAAATGTGATCAGCTGTTAAATTCAAATACTTTCCCCTCTGTTTCCAACCACTGAGTTCCAAACTTAAAGTGTATAGTTCTGTTTTGCCCATTAACAAGTGTATGTCTAAGTTCCACTAAATTTTAGTTTTTCATATCATTATTCCTTAAAGTTGTAATGTTTTAGTGAATATCTAAGCTAATTAAATAGGTGAAATAAGGCAGTTCAATTTGTTAAGGAAACTTCCATATACTTTATATTACATGGTGTTGTAGAAAATCAGTAAGAGCTTCTGCTCCACTGTTTTGCCTAGTGCAGGGCAGGTGCTGGTCCGCGTGGTGGAGCTCAGGCAGAAGCGTCACTGGTGTCAGCTAAAAGATTAAAGGGTAAAAGTCAAAACTGAAAAAATGAAATCCCAACCCTCTTTCACCCTCTCTCATTGTGCTCCTTCATGCTTAGGGAAACCCTGAGCTGGAGGAATGTGGCTAAATATGTGCTGATGAAGGCAAAAAATCATTGTAGTTACTGATAGAACCTGGTATTTCCTTCTGCAAAGTGGACCCGTTAACAATATTGTAACTCAAGGAAGAAAGCATAACTGATATATAAAAATGCTATGCCAGCTTCAGAAACTACTTTTAAAATAAGAAAGCAATGTCCACCTATCTGTGCGTGACACAGAGGTCCCTGGGTAGTGAGCCTCAAGGCACAAGGGGAAACCCTGAAGTCACCTAGAAAGAGCAGCTTTTCTTGATTTGCGTAAATGCAGAGAGTATCCCATGTCTACGCTATTGGGTTTCTCTGTAAATTCTGCAGACTAAATAAATTACTGTTCACCTACATCTGCAACATATACAGGTATGTTATATAGTCCGGTTAGCTCTGGGCTAGAGCAATGTCATTACGATGCCTGCTGTAGTTGGAAGTATGTTTGCATCCCACTAATCCCAGTCTGAGCGGGTTTACGTAGTTGGCCTGAGTGAAAGTCCGTGAGGCTTTGGGGCAAAAAGCATGAGCTGCTGAGCCAGTGTGCATGATCTCGGCACAAAGGTAAGGCTGCACAAGACGGACTGTTGTTATGCAAGCTAGATTGATAAAAGCTAGCTTGCCCATGTGCCATGCAGCCCTTTGCTGCAGGGCATGTGTTTGTCTTCAAAGTTGGGAAATCCTGACTGTCAGTCCCAAAGGAGTTACTTGCCTGGGTGGTCTGCCCCTCTGCTTCATTTCCTCCTTCAGAACAATCGGAGAATCAAATTGCTCTCTTAAGATCTTTCTTGTGCAATGTTAGCTTTCTTCCATTTATTTTCTTGCATTCATTTAGGAGGTAAAGGGGAGGAGGAGAAGGCAATATCAGAAGTCTTACAGTTGCACAAGAAGCAAGTAGAGTCTGCTGTTTAATTTGTTTTGCCAGTAGGGCGAATTAGTTGCAAGAGTCAAAATCCTAAAGTCAGGTTTAAACTCTGCAGCATAACTTAATGTATTAACAGGGACAAATTCACATCTGTCAGTGCAACTATAACCAGGAGACTGTCTAGTCCTAAATTTAATACTTACGTGTCCAATATTTGATATCTAATATGTGTAACGCTCTCAGTGTCTACCTCAAACCCTATCTTCTGCTCTAAGGATATTTGCCCATGCTAGCATGTCTTCAAGAAACTAGGATTCCCATTATCTGCAACAGAAACATGATAGAGGTGTTCCTAGAAAACTAGAACAAAAGGCAGATGGAGACAGAGAGAGAGTGATATTGGGTGTGTTATGTGTGGAACCAGAGACCTGCCGATTTCAAATGCTGAGTGTAGGAACTGGAAAGGAGTGTGACTTAGAAATGCAAACCTCACACTTCTAAAAATTATTTGTTGGTTTGGTGTCTAGTGTTTTGGAAATTTTCAAGGATTGTGGGGCATTTTTTTTTTTCATAACATGTAGAAGCCTAGTCTACTGAAGGTCAGGGTCCTCTTATGTATGTCAATTCGGAGATGCAGAGGTAATAAAGATCTCTAATACTTCTGAAAATTTGACTTTAAAAATGCCTAGCTGAAGATTTCGCATTACCACTATGTGAAAGCCCTTAAGTTCATTCCTCCGTTTAGTGGTTTTTAAGATTGCAGCAACTTCTTTTGTGTTACAAGTGTGTAGTCTTACGTATTAACTGAGAGTGACTGACCTGTGGCTTTTTTACATCTGTAGTGTTTCCAGTTGTTATAAATGACACCCGTAAGGAATGCTGCATCGGATGTCTAACTTGCTGCAGGAACAAAATGACTCTTAATAGTGTGCCAGCATGAGGAAGTTGTAATTTAGAGACCAAAAAGAAAACTAAGAGGTGTTATTTTCTCATCCCTTTGTGCATTTGTCAGTTTTTAACTGGCCACTATAGTTTTAAAGTACAAAAGAACTCTGTCCCTTTTCCATTTTGTTACCTTAGCCAATTCATTGGTGTGGATGTGGCCTTTTGTCACAGTATAACTTCAGAACTGCTTTCTGTGAGCCAACGGAAGACTGTTTCTTCAGTTTTGTAAATTAAGATGTTTCAATCCAAATGGGCAACGAGATGATCCTAATCTTACTGAGAAGACAAGTAAAAAAACCCCAACAAAACCAAAAATTATATCATCCTCAACTATAATAAAGCTGTTTAGTTGTGTTATCTTTTATAATAACGCAATACAAAAGTGAAAATTAATTAAATGATTTTTTTAAAAAATCTGATCATTACTATTTTTAGTGAAGAGTGATCTTTTTGCGACAAGCCACAATAATGCGAGACAACTTCTTTGCCCCTCTTTCTGAAGCAACTCTGTGATTCAACTCCAATACATTTATTTCTTTTAACTAGATATAGCCCTTAATCTGTTGTTTCAGTACCTAGATTCTCTGGCTATTCTTATTTTTCAAGGTAGGAATATTAATCTAGAGTTATGGGACAGATTTATGCTGGTACATGACTAGTGTCAGAAGCGTATGCTCAAAATTTTTGAGTGTAAACTTCATGTTAAAATCTAAAGGAAACTTCTGCCCCAACACCTTCAAAACAAACTTGAAATGTCCTTTAGAAAAAAAGTGATACTTTTGTGAGGAGAATGAAGAGAGAAGTTTTGGGCATTTTAAAGTGAAATAACTAATGTTGGTATGTGTTATTAATAAGCTTGTGATCACTTCTGTTGGGGGAATGAGAACAGGGATGAATGTATAGTAGTGGAGAAGCAGGAACTGGGGGTTGCAGTGGGGCAGTAAGTACAAGTCAGAAGTAGCAGATATGACTCAAACATGAACATGTTCTTCTGCTAAACGGTGCTGTGTTTAACTTTAGATTGAGGATACAAGTAGTGTTTTTGTTCCATTTGATGAATGTTTGACATCCAGTTTCCTTGCCACCTGGGTTGCCTGTCTGACCTATGACTGGCAGTACTAGATCTATACCAACTTCCAACCTCTAGCTTAGTGTTATATAAAGTACTTACTATGAACTTCTATACCTTAATATAATTTGGGCTTGAACCAATAAGCTGTGACAGTAAACCATGGTTTCTGTTATAACACAGTCTTACGAGGGTGTTGAAAGCTGAAGTGTTTCAAAACTTGCTCACCTTTTGTTCTTTCTTGGTTACTGTCCTGCACTGGGGTGTGGATGGATCTAAGAATCACTACAAACTTAAGGATGAGACATGATTACAACAAACTTCTAAACAGAACATGGCAAACAGAAGAGGTTTTCTGTTTGTTTTCTACCCCATTTTCCTTTGCAGTGGTCTGTCTCCACCTGTCTCTGAGGAACTGAGTTTCACATTGCTATTTATAAATAGAAATAACTTGTTTGAATAAATGGAAGGTAGTGAAGATTCTCATAAAGGCATCAATTTCAGCAACAGTATCTTTTTGTTTTTATTAGTGTACAACTAATAACTACAACTAATAACAATAACTAAAGTACAACTTTAGGTTTAATTTTGTAAAATACTGACCATCAACTTCAGCATGTTGTAATTCTGCATCCTTATTTTGTACAGCACCCATCATAAGCTAACTGGCTTAATGCCTTAATGTATAGGATTAAATGACAAATAGTGTGATTTTTTTGAGTTAGATTTTTTGATGGCAGTAAGAGACTAAATTTTCTTTGAAGAAATTTCTCTCAGGGGTAGAGTGGAGTGCCAATAGCCACGCTCGTAAAAAATTTGCTACATAAATATGGCTAAAAAGGCATAGATTGTGAAAGGTTTGGGAGGGGCAGTTGTTTTCTTCCTTGTTTAATTATCAACAGCCAGTGTGGTATGCAGCCCTGTGCCATGAGGCAGTTATATTTCTGCCATTGCACAATTTTCTTGCCTTCTGGAGAGACAAAGTCTCGATCTACTGCAGAAGCAATGTGTGTACAATGCTGAAATGGAAGCAGTCAGCGACACACAAGCTTAAACACTTTTTAATGGGTACCACTCTACCCTACATATACTGCAGTTTTAATGCCAAATATTGCAGGGGAGGGTTTAAAGCTTAAAATCTGAAGGTAAGTTAATGGTCAAGAAAGAGAAATCTCTACTTCTTGAGTAGCTCAGGAGATCAATATTTTCTAACTATATCAAGAGAAGTAAATGATACTTTTTTTTTTTTAATATGAGGCTACAATATTTAAGATGTATTTAATGAGCAGTTGTAATCTAATTGCAAAATAGTCCGAAAATTGTTGACTTCAAGGAAGATGGCAGAAAGCAAAGTATTAGTGGCAGTTATTAAATGTGTTTAAGATGGCTAAAGAGTAGACCAAACTACTCACATGGCCTTCTTTGCTGGGACATAAAAGAATTGATAGTGGTTGAAGAACAGTCCCTACAGGCCTAATTTCAGTGAATTCCTTTTATACTGATGCTTTACTTATGTGCTTTGTGTAAGTGGCAGCACCTGTGTGTTGGTACATCTGCCACCCCTGGGTTTGGTATGTAACAGTGTCGTGGTTTTGACTTGCAGCTTTTCTCCAGCTAAAAGAAACTAAGGAGCAAGGAAAGACGTAAGGAAAACAAAAAGAATGCCCCAATTGAAATGCCTGATCAAAACACAGATGAAATAATCCAATATTCTGCTAATGTACAAATAAGCCTTTTCTGTGATTGCCTCACGGGTGCTATGCAATAGGAGATGAGAAACCAAGTGATTGCTTGATTCTCTATGGGAATAAAATTGACTTCCATAGTGACAGAAGTGAGAGACAGAGTGCTCTTCAAGAAATTATTCATTAAGATGTGATCCATGTTTAATATCAGGCTAGAGGAGTGTAAAAACAAATGTAATTTGTTGTTGGGAAAGAATCAGGACACGTGTTTTTGCTACAGTTTGAAATTGTGAATTTGAAGCTACTCACAGAGACGGTGATATTTTTTTGTGTTACTGAGATTTGTTAAATGTGATCTGATATATGTGGAAATCATCATAGTGAAATTGCTGGAGATGTTTAAATGTTATATAGAGGGAAAAGTAATTAGAATGCATAAGAATTTCTAAATGCCAAGATACATGAGTAAATGTAACCTTATCATTTGTAGAGTTTGCAATTATTTATGTGTATTTAGATATGCAGAAAATATTGGATATGATAGGCATTGAAACTATGTAACAGCTGGGAAATCAAACAAGTTGAAATATGGCTAATTTTACACTGGAAGGAGGAAGAGACCTACCTAATATTAATATTCTCATGTTATAATGCTGGAACACACAGAAAGGGTTAGATCAAATGCATGCAATGCTATATACTTTTTATTATAAATGCTTGAATATACAATTAGAGGTATTTCCCCCTAAAATAAAGTATGTCCACAGGCAATAGAAACACTTAAGGGGAAAAAGTGTGGACGCAGCCTCTATCAGCTGTTGTCTTTTCCTTCTTTCAAATAAGTTAGCCTTGAAAATATAAACCAACTGTAGGTAGTTATAAGGTGTATCTCAGAGTTTGCTGAGAAAATAATTTTGAACTTTGAGATAATTTATTTCAGTGCCATTCAGATGGTAATGCTTGTAAACACGCTTTAAATGTTCTCGTTGCTCAATGATTGTGTAAGTTTTCCAGCTACTCCAGCTGCCAGTGCAGCTAAGGGTTGTAAGCATGAGAGAGACAGAATAATCCTTGGGGTTGCACGGAATTAAATTTCTGACCTGTGCTGCAAGCTGAACCTGCATAGGACTATTACTCTAGAGATTAAAGCTCTTGGGTTTTCAAACACGCTACCTCAATAGGCACAGTTATTTTACTATGACTGGTAAAGCCATAAGAATATTTATTTTCATTATGCAGTGCTGCAGTTTCTAATTCAGCTTGACATACGTGCACCAAAGTGAGAATCCCAATGGCTGTTCTAACTATTTCATCCTGCTTGCAGGATGTTTTGCACCTCTTACTATGGCTTCTTGCTGCTAACAAAAAGCCGTAGATCTGTCTAGGCTTCAGACTCTGTAGCAGTTTCTCAAGGTGAGGACTGTTTTTTGTTTGGGTTTTGGGGTTTGTGGTTTTTTTTTCTTTTTTTTTTTTTTTTTTTCTTCTTTCCTCCCCCTTTGTGTCACGGCACCATGACCTCTTTTCTAAGGTAAAATTTTATAGGGCTGTCTACTGGCTGGACCTTGAGTTTAAAAATGCAGAGTTTTCCCCTAGATGATTTCCCACTGCTTATTTAGGTGTAGCAAAGACTCCTAGTGATAAGATACAAGGTTCTTTCTATGATTAAAATGGTTCATCTGTAAATTGTAGCATCAAGCAATTTAAGTACCTATTTCTTGCTCCTTTAATTTTGTATGTAATGAACTTGACACTTTTCAGGATTTCAGCACTGTACAGTGCTCAGCTTTGCATATAACCCAGGAAGTCCTTTCCAGTCCCGCATTCCTCTACCGAAGGCAGCAGGATTCTGGGCTGTGCGGCGTGACATGGACACAGAGCTTCTGGCGAGGTGGCATGGAGAGGGGGAACAGATTCAGTGGTTGCCAGTGAGAGGACGAGGGGCACCGGGCACAAGCTGGAACATAGGAGGTTCCACTCAAATATGAGAAGAAACTTCTTTATGGTGAGGGTGACAGAGCCCTGGAACAGGCTGCCCAGGGAGGGTGTGGAGTCCCCTTCTTTGGAGATTTTCAAGACCCGCCTGGATGCAGTCCTGAGTAACGTGCTCTGACATGCTCTGGGCAATCCTGCTTCGGCAGGGGAGTTGGACTAGATGATCTTTATGGTCCCTTCCAACTCTAAAAAATTCAGTGAAATTCAGTGAAAATACCTTGGAGGTAAATCCTAGATTCAGGGAGGAGAATAATTCATGGTAGATTGGCTTTTTCATGACAGATACGTGGATCAGAATAGAAACTGGACAGTTAGGCTAAGTGCTATGAGGTGTATTTGTGGATTGAGCACAAGAGATGTGCTTAGAGAGCCTCATGAAATGCTTTTGTCTTATGGCACACTAAACAATTTCATGGATATTACTATTGTACATTTTGAAATCCATTTATTTGTATTTCCTAACTATGTTCTTGGGAGATGACAAGGTAACACAGCAACAACTCAGTTTGGATCAATAATCTGTAGGTATAACATACGAGAAGAATACTTTAGGAAGGCCTGGAATTTGGTTTTTGCATGGAATTTCTATAATTACAGCGATGTCATCTAATAATGTGAGATTCCTTTCTAAGTGGCTTAGTTTTTTAACATAACTTATTTTCATTGCTGGCTGAAGAAAGCAAATACAATAAACTCTGTAAGGAGATTTCAATGGTTCCTGATGCACTCCAGCTGAACAATTTTCATCAGAACAACAACAAAAAATAAAATAAAAAGTGTGCCCTGGTGTCTAAGGGCTGCTCCTCTGCCAAATGAAAACATCCATTTATAGAAAATGGAGCTATTAGGGCTCTTTCCAAATTGAAAAATACGACGGGGGGGGGAAATGTATTATCAGAAAGCTTCAGGCGTTGTTGTTGTTTTTTCCAGTGATATGCAGGCAAAAAGATTTCAAAAATGGAGGATTATAGCAGGGCACAGTCATTCACGGCAGCCGTGGTATAAGTGAATGGAGCTTTGCGTGTTCTCGAGCGCTGTTAGGAATCATCAGATCGCTGTGGGTGCCAAGGTCTGGTGCCTGCTACTGGGTTTAATTATTTTGCCTGGTTTTACAACTAAGTGACATTAAACATTATCTCCCAGGCACAGAGATACTTCTTAACTGTATCAGCAGTATTTAACACCTTTGCTTGCTTGAAAGACTCTAACAGCTTTGTATGATATATGTGTCATTTGGGGGGAAAGCTATGGTTTTATTGACATAAAAATCATAGCTACTGTGGGCTAATTTTAACTCTGGCGCATGGAGGTGTGCTGGCCAGTGATTACAGTGGGTTCACATCTGCTTTTTTCAGGTCTGAAGTTATCACATTACCCTTGCGCCCCCCCCCCCCCCCCCCAACATTCACCTTGTTTCGTTTTTTCTGTGTTGTAATGAAACAGATTGCTTTCTCCAAGTCATTAATTCAGGATGAAACTTCAACTGAACTCTAAAGTCTTAGGAAATTCAGGCAGATGAATAAATGTATGAAAGCTCCAAAGACAGAATTGCTTGTCTGCCAAGTCACTTCCTTGAGATTAAAAGATGCTGTCATTTAATTGAAATAAATTATTGCTTAAAAATCACCAACCAAAGGCTCAATAAAATGACTTCTAGGATTAGCAATCTTTTGAAGATGACAATACACCCCTGAATAAAATCCATATTTATTTTATATGTCAAATTAAATGAGAGTATTGAAGAGTTTTTGCACTTTTGCCCGGATTTCATTTTGTTTCCATGGCCTACTTTTGAACTTATTTAAATTAATGTAGTTAGAACCAAGTCCTCTGAAGATAGTGAAATTACTGTAGCAAATAGCTCCTGTAAGGAAGAGGAGGATCAGGCGAGTATGTGTAATATCAAAAGAATTCTTCATGAAACCACTTTTACAAGGAACTATTGAAAATCCTAACTTAAAAATTAGGCCACGAGACAAGACTTTCATAAATGCTGCCAGGAAAATAAATCCCTGTTACTGTTGGCAGTGATAATGGCTACCACCCACTGCCCATTTGATGTGTGCACAATCATGGATTGGGTTAAAGTTACATGTTTAATCATTTTTTCAAGCTAAATGTAAGTGGAATTAAATATCCCTCTTCACAGTGATACCTAGATGTGTTAGGAAGTTAGCTGGATGCCTATTAAAGCCAGATTATTATACTTTGAAAAGGGATTTTTATTTTTTATTACAATTGTAAGCTGAAGGCATGTGTTGAAAGGCTGTGCATCTGTGTGAGCGCTCAAACCAAAAAAACTAGGGCAGAAAGAATGGAAAAACCAGCAAACGAACAAGCGAAGAGGTGTGAGTACGGCCTTAGTAGATGCAAAGGCATGCCCTTTGTAATAAAACACACTGGGGAGGTAGCTTTGCGATGACCATCCAGAGCACGCTCGCAGTGCGGCCAGCCCAGCTACGGGCTTGCCACTGCAGAAGGGGAGACTCCTTGTGCCTTCCCTGCGTGAACCCCTCTCTGCCTGCTTGCCCCTGATTTTCAGGGTAAGTTGATTTCACCCACTGATCAGGTGGAAAAAAAAAAATCACCTGTGTGGTTTCCTGCTTTTTTATAGTTTCAGTGTACACACTGTGGGATTGGATGACTATCAAAACCACATTTACTGAGAGTGTGGCAGGAGCAGAAGGTCAGGGCTCTTGTCAGCAGCAAGATGTTAGTTCAGCTTCAGTCACTGGGATAAGCTGTACCTTCAGCTGTGTAAGGGCATGGGTTGAGAAAGTGCATGTGGATTGTTATAACAACTTAGCTTTTAGGCTTTTTCTGCTCACTGTGACTTCATATTTTTCAGTAATTGCCAAGACTTCTAAATAAAGGCTCAAAAAAGCAGCAAAGGCTCTACCTTCGTATGAAATGACTTTCATCCTAAAAAAGATTTCTCCCCACATCTGAGTATGGGCATTTAGACTGTCTTCAGATCTTAGTGACCTGACAAACTGCTTCTAGTTTGCCCTTTTGAGGACAGGTTCATGGTGGTTTCAGTAAAGTTCTTGTGCTTATAAGGAGAATATTGCTGGACACAAGACACTGAAGCAGCAGAAGAGAACAAACCTGTGAGAGCAGGAACATAGATGCCACTTCCCAGTGTTCACAATCTAACCAAAGGCAGAAAAGGTGACAGTATCATCTTTTTCCCATGACGGTGGTATCTGGTTCTTGCCCAGACTGGTCAGGCTGTTCCAGCCCCAGCTTACTCCTTGTGCATCTCCAGGACGTACAGAGGTGGCAGGGTGGTAGCTCGGATAGTGAGATTCAGTCTTTTAAATCTTTCAGGTTCCTTAGGCTGCTCAATCTTATCTCACAGCATCTTTCTTAAAGACAGCTAAATGGAGTGATGAGTGACAGTAGTTCACTCTTCTCATTCTCTGTTCATCACTTGGACTACAAGCACCAGTTTTTGTGTAATTTCCCCTTTGCGCTCCCCCTTTCGTTTTACCAGAAAAGATTTTAGCAGAGGCTTTGAATAGTAGCAGTAGACTTATTGGATTGGATGTGTCTGATCTTCCTAGTGTTTGTTGACTATTCATAAACCATTTTGTGCAGTAGGTTGAAATGGATTTTTTGTTACCTTGAACAACTCAGAGTGCAGGCTCCTGACAAGAGACAACAGCATCATGTTAGAAAAAAGAAACTTAAAATGCATAGTACAAATGGTACTGGTAGCAGAAGTAAACTATTTTCTTGACTGTTTGAACAGGGATTAACTTTGCCAGTGTTTAATCACTAGACATTTCAGAGTCTATATAGAAATAAAATGCATGGCCTAATGACAAAGTACAGGTCAATATGGGAATTGGGAATGCAACAATATCCACCCTTCTCTTGCAGAGAATAATTCAGGGAAAGGAATTCCTACACAGCAATTTATCAGGCTCATTCTTAATGCTGGGCTTACTGCACTCTTCTACTGCCCATCTGCTGGCTGGCTGTATTCTTTACTTGTCCTTTAATTCATTTTTTAAAGATCTCAGGTTTTTAACTAGTGCTACCTGCATGAGATGGGTAATAGGAAGCTGGTTATTCCTTATGTACAAGAAAGTGCCAGTTATTCTCCCTCTCTCTGGCTTTATCATGTTTGCTGAACACGATGGAGCATGTGAAAGAATTGTACATGAGCTGGTATGGCTGCTGCATGCTGCAGTTGTCTGCTGAGGTAATTGTCTGGTGGCAATCCTGAAGGTCTTTAAATATCAGCGGCTCTGTACTAGTCTGCTGATGCAAGGGCTTGTATCCTCCTCTTTTTATGGTCAGTGGGCTAGGACAAAGATGAGGAAGAAGCAAGAGGAGGCACCTAGCATGAGATACTTCTTTTGAAGCTCCTAAGTTATCTTCCATGGGTAATTTACCAGTCAAATCAGTAGTACACTCAAGTATGTTAATGTTGTAAATAGTTGGGACTGACATCTTGTTCATATTTATTGGACAACAAAAAAAAAGAAAAGGAAAAGATCACCTTGATAGTATTATATAAAGCATAGGGATAGCATGTCCTGTTTTCCTCTCCTTATACTAAAAAAACTTCAAATGCAAATTTCCTTAAAAATACATTTTCCATACTGATGCTGCAGTGTATTGGACTATTTCCTTTTTATTTGAATGCCAACATTTGAGAATGCTAGATCTGAGAAAGCCTTATGTAAACTACACTGAATAACAGCATACAATTATGAGGCAACATACATGGTGTTCTCCCAAGTGAAAATGTCACTGAATGCTCAGTAAAAACATTTTGGATGTCTGTTAGAAATCCAAAATAGCAATGAGGCAAGTCTATCTTTTAAAAGTATTTCATCAGTTCTCAAAAGTCCATCAGAGAAGTGGTTTCTCAGAGGTTATTTGCTCTACGTACATCTGCTGCAGTAGCATGCCCAGCCTCTTGTACTTATTTAAACATCTCAGGTTGTACTCTTTGAAGAGGGATGCCAGTAGTCAGTGGGATTGCAGGACAAGAAGTGTTGGTAAGGTGCCAGTAGTGTTGGGTAAGACACAGGTCTGAGCTCAGGATCAAGTATTAGTGGAGCTGGGATACATAGGAGACTGTAGGATACACGGAGAAGTATATAGAAGCTGTATAGGCAGATGCTTATACCTGTCACTCTTTAGAGAAAAGATTATGATTATGTTTATTTTTAATTGAGTTCTGTAAATAAGCCTAGCCCTGGGGTAAGAGAAAGCAGAAAGCATGGATGAGGAAAGGTTTTTCAACAGAGTGAAGGAGGAGGATTGAAGTAAAAATAATTGGGATATCTCAGGGAAGAAGAGGTGCTAGGGTTATGGAGTACTTCGGGGAAGAGATGGGAACTCTACATGATCTACATAATCAGCCTACCAATATCTGAAGGGAGCCTACAGGAGAGCCGGCGAGGGACTCTTTGTCAGGAAGTGTAGTGACAGGAGAAGGGGTAATGGTTTTAAATTGGAAGAGGGGAGATTTAGATTAGATATTAGGAGGAAATTCTTTACTGTGAGGGTGGTGAAGCACTGGAACGGGTTGCCCTTGGGGGCTGTGGCTGCCCCATCCCTGGAAGTGTTTAAGGCCAGGCTGGATGGGGCTTTGAGCAACCTGCTCTAGTGGAGGTGTCCCTGCCCATGGCAGGGGGGTTGGAACTTGATGATCTTTAAGGTCCCTTCCAACTCTAACCATTCTATGATTCTATGACAGTACATTCTTGCACACACAACTATCATCTGCTATTTCCCTGCCTATTTTAATCAGATGGTAGGAAATCAAAAGAATTTTTTATTTGATTGCCTAAAGGAAGTCACTCAAGTGAGATCTGTCCTTAAAGGACAAGGGCTCACAGTCACAATTTAGATGAAGACTATATTAGCGCAAATGCACTCAGTGTCATTTTTGTCTGCCAGGATTGTTTCAGGTCCCCTTACCTTTTCTAGTTTTACCATCTCTCTGTTCCCACCCATTTTGCTACCCCAGGCTAAATCTTCCCAACATTATTTTTCCACCTCCTAGATCTATGGAGTATAGCACCTGCCTGAAAGACAAGATCCTGATGCTGAAACGCATTAATCGCCTTGAAGTGTTGTTCTCTTGTAGCTGCAGGCTTCTGTATGTCTCCTGACCAGTAGTAACCCCAGCGTGAAATGCTGTGTGCCCTCCAGCTGAGGAGTGATGTGATGGGGAGCTGGGGTTTTGTTCCCCAGGGTGTATTGTATTTTGGCAACTTCTAGGGCTGGTCCTAGTTCAAGGAATAGTCCTGAGAAAAGACATGAATGGATATGAAGAATGTTTAATCTAAATCAGATCCCACTTTTCCGGTCTATTTACCAAGATTAGCAGATGCCTTCTTTCCAGGAATATAGCCTAGACAATCTGGTGTTTTCTAGGGGAAGTTGTAATTACATTAAGTTATAAATACCTTAAATGGTTATAGTATTTCAATATTTCTTTTAAATCATTACAAAGAAAATTACTATCATTACTTTTACTGAGCATTTGCAAACTCTAGCTTGCAAGGAATTACCCTGGGACACAGCAAAAGGTGATGCATCCTGTGTTTGTGGACTAAATATTGTCATATTGTATTTTTCCTCACCTCGTTGAAGTTGCTTGGTGAACATGAGATAAATGTGTGAAAAATTAAAAAGCATAGACATCATTTGCTTGACTAAATGATGTTAAAAAAAAAGAAAAAGTTTTTAACTAGACAAATTGAAATTCATCTAGTTAGAAAAATTGCAGCAAAACAGTCTGATGTTAGTACAAAGAAAACAGCAGATGATACCAATTGTCCAACTATCCATAGCAATTTGTAAATAATGCTCTTTATGCTAGCAGAGAACGAAACATGACGGAAATGTAATTTTAAAAAGCAAAACAAAAAACAAGATTTCAAATAAAATCTCACATGAGAGCGAGAGGTCATGCTGCTGTTCTGTAAAAATTAACAATGCCGTTTTTTCTCAAGCATTTTATATATGTTATTATTGCTGTCTTAAGTAAAAGCTAGCCAAAGTTATCAGCTTTCCCAATGCAAAGTGATTCCTTTTGCTGGTGGAAAGGTGTGATACAAGTCTTAGCCTAGAAACCTTGCAGCCTTTAACTGCACAACTTCATCCCAAAAATGGGGTGAAGACTTTTTTTTTTTTTTTTTTTGAGCTCATGGGTGCTGTTCAAAATTTTGTACACCTTGTTGCCTCAATGTGGGAATTACCGCTGGGTTAGCTAGACTTAGCGCTGCATTGGAGGCTGCTGTGACTAGACATGGTGTTTGGAGGCTGGTTTTGCCTTCCTTCCTTTGCTTCAGCTCTTGTAGCTACTTGCTATTGAAATATCATAAATTAATTTTGATTGAAAAGGACCTGTGGGGGTCATCTGGTCCAACATCCTGTGCAAAGTAGGGCCGATCTGGAAGAGATATCGGGTTGTTCAGGACCTTGTCCTGTTCAGTGTTGAAAATTTCCAAGGAAGGTGGTTTCCCAGGCTGTCTGGGTAACCTGTTCCAGTGCTTGATCGCTGTTTTGCTTTTTCCTCTTAAATCTAATCAGAATTGGTCTTGCTGCAACTTGAGACTGTGACTCTTGAGACTGAAGTCTTGGCCTCTGTCCTGTTCCACGTGGTTCCACAGTTTGTGGGGTTGCCCTGATGTTCCCTTTAGCTCATTCAGTTTTTGCCTTTTTGTACTTTCTGAGCAGTTCCTGCATCGTTACTGTAACTTACTGAATTCCAAGCTAATATTCTCTGCTTTACTAACTTCCTGGAGAATTAATCAATGACATCAAAAGAGGGTTTTATGTTTGTACATCACCAGACTCTTTCTTCAGGGATCAATGGCACCAAGAAGCTACTGCATTTAGATTTGAGTCTAAAAAGGGTTAGTCTGACAAGCACTTGCTGGCAGGGGTTGGACTCAGCATAAAAGGAGGGTTAGCTGTTCTTTGACCTTTGTGTTTAGAGCATTAGCTGGTATTTAGAGCCTCATGTTTGTGTCTGCTCTCAGCTTGAGGTAATTCAGTCCTGCCACTCAGAAGAGGTTTTTTTTTTTTAGCTGCCAGGCCAAAGATGGTCTGGACAAGGTACACTTCTGCTTTTCTGGTAAAGGTGTCCTGAAATTATTTGAGTTAAATTAGAAGCGTTATTCTGTCTAGGTGTTCAGTTGGAAAACAGGTATCTTCTACTCAGGTCCTCGATGCCTGTTTTTGCATTTTATATTAAAAGGAAACAAAATCATCCCACACAAAACCCCCCATTTTTTTCATTAAGCAGAAGATATATATTTTTGAAGACATTACTCAATCATAAATATTTTCTTAAAGTTTGAAGCCCCATAGTGAGTAATGTTGATAGGAGTGCTTACAGAAACTCTGTGAGGTTTTAAAATGGGGCTTTTTTGCAAATGGCAGGCAATTAAATTATTTATAACAGATTAAAGCTGTGCCGATATCACTTCTGTTTTATTATTTCTAAATAGAAAGCAGTGCTGTTAGAATTCTTGTGCACAGTCTGGCACGTTCTGTGTGTCACTTTTAACACCAATATCTTATAAAAATGTGATTCCTTGGAAAAAAATGTTTGTCTATGCTGAACTAATGCTTAATATCAGATTAATTTACACAGATCTTTCATAAGATAGTAGTATTGTTTTACATGCTTTTGATTAAATGGCCTTTAGAATCATAGCATTCTATTTGCTGGACCCTAAGAATTTGTAATTAAGAACTTATCCAACGCTTACTGAAGATGAGACATTACAGGAACTAATGCTGCTAATTGTTTTTTGAAAAGGCCAAAGTAGACTGTTAAATGACATTTCAAGGTGTGTGTGCAAATTCACTGACAGTGATAAGCCAAAAATTGTATTAGAAGGCAAATTATTTCTACTCACTGAGGAATATGGGGGTGACTAGTATAAAGTTGTTCATAATACACCTGATCGACTTAACGCACAAACAAGTTGAAAAGCCATAAAAACAAGACTGTTAAGAGTCCTTTTTAAATTGTCAGGGGCTAGTCAAAAGAAGAACTTGTACTTTGTTAGCTGTGAGCTAATTTCTGTTTTCCACATGTTGTGGTATAGAGCAGAAGTACCCACCACTAAGAAGTTGATTATCAATAGTCTACGTACCAAGTCTTAAGTACTGAAAAGATTTTTGTATGTTACTTTGAATGTTAAAATACAAATTTGAGATTTGTAATTTCTCAAAGTAACACTGCAAATAACTCTTGTAGTTTAATGTTTCTAAATCTGTTTTCTATTGTGATCTCAATTAATTATTTTCTTATTTGTTTATGGTTGAACACACACTGTTCATAGTTTATGAATAAAGTAAATTCACAGAAGTGATTACCACATGATGAAGAAACTAGTGGACAAATTTTCTGTTTTCCTTCCCTCAACAGAGTTTTGTTATCATAGTGAATTTAAAGCATGAGAAGTTCTGAAATCTGGAGGTGTAGTTGTTTTGTCACATCTGCTTCTAACGGATATCTGTTGAAAAATTCTATTAAGCTTAGCCTAAAGCAGTGAATAAGCTTTTTTTGGTTAGGGGAGACATACAACACTCTCATTTCCCCAACTCGGGCACATGTTTGCATGCTAACACACCATACGCCACCCAAAGCCATGTTAATATTGCACATTTTATCATTAATACATATCTTTGCCTGTCTCTCTTCTTTGGTGTGGGTGTGAGTTTCCTACGTTCTAACTCATATAGTGGCTGAAACTATATCTTGAGCATGCTGGAAGCTGGTACTCACTCAGTCTCCCATCAGTGTGCATCTAGCAGTGCAAGTAGAAGGCAGTGGAAGGATCTGTCCATTTG
This sequence comes from Numenius arquata, assembly GCF_964106895.1. Taxonomy (NCBI): domain Eukaryota; kingdom Metazoa; phylum Chordata; class Aves; order Charadriiformes; family Scolopacidae; genus Numenius; species Numenius arquata. The sequence continues at coordinate 35,581,331 of NC_133579.1, read as the reverse complement.
TTTTACTGTTGCTAGGGAATATAGTCTCCACTGCGCCTGAAGAAGTGGCTGTTCCATGGTCTCATAAACTGGCACCTAAGAAGTTATTTATCACCATGTGCTTCTTTGCTTAGCGAGTTGACTTCTGCTTCCAGCTCCATTTGCTGGAGAGATTGGTGGGGTGGGGTTTATTTTGTTTGCTTGTGGGTTAGTATGTAGAAGCCTACTGGTAAACTGTTGTATTCTTGAGGCTAAGATATGGGGTGTGGAAAAGAGCATCTCCTTTGGACTACTGTTTTGCCATTCACTCTCAAAGCAGAGCAGTTGAATTAGTGCTGCAGGAAGATCTGTGGCAACCAGCAACACTGCTGTCCTTCTCCGTCTGTCCCCGCTCCTGCGTTCGCGCACCAACACACACACATACGCACACATCCTGATGTGCCACCGTAGAAAGGATGATGTCAAATCTCATCTGCTTCAGTGTGAGGTCAGCTGACTTATATTTGAACAACTACCAATATCAGCTGAAATCTGTCAAACCTTCTTTGCCTGAAGTGGGAACTGCTCACATGAAGTGGAAGGGCTGTGGAAGGGTAGCAGACAGGTGATGGTTTCTGAGCACAGCCTAAGTAGAAAATGTTTTTCTTGGCACTGCTGTGTCATCTGGGCTACAGCACAGGAGTGTGTCTGCTCTTGTATTTTCTCAAACCCTTCAAATCCTAATACAGGCTTGCTAGTACACATTCTCACTACTGGTTTTTAAATAGATGTTGTGCTCCTCTCCTGCACCAACACTTCCACAACTGTCAAGTTTTTATGCAGTTTCAGGTAACAAACAGAAAACCTATTTAGGTCTCTTTTCCTGCACCACTACTTCATACCAGAAGATTTAATGACAGTAATGTCTTCCCTTCCCTTGAGGCACTCGAGTGTTGTATTTAAGTCAGACATTTGAAATCTATTAAGGTATTCAGAGCACTGGCTCATTTTAAAAATTATTTCCTTGGCAAGGGTCACTATCACTTTAATATCTCATTTGGTCAGGGCTCGCACAGTTTCTTTCACTTTGTCACCTAAAAAACCACCAAGAAAATTTTGACTCATTCACGCCTCTTGCTTTACTTCTGTGATGCCATAGTAAGAAATAAAATTGATTCAGAACTGTACAAAGTACTTTTTTTTTTTCATTTGGCAATGTAGTGTCAGCCATGCTTGACAAAATGATCAAAATCATCCTATTAGCATTTTATACCATTTCAACCTGTTAGGATTCTGGGTGACAGTCGGTACTTATTTGGCAAAGGGATGTGAATAATCTGCTCAGTTCCCTGTGCAATCTTAAAGCAATTTAGCTCTGTTGGAGTACACAGTGTAACAGAAAGCAGGCTGTCTCAAGGAGCTTGTTATTTGCATGATTTTTTTTTTTTTTTTTTTTAAATCTCTGGGAACGTTAGGATTGAGTGAATCTGACAAAAATCATGGAGATTTTTAAGGAAGGGAGCTCTTTGTAAACAGTTGGGAAAAACTGATCTGCTTGCCTGTCCAGGTACTAAACTAGTCTGAGAATTTTCTACTATGATGATTCAGTAGTTTAGTCATTTAGAGTTTAGTAGAGTTTAGTCAAACCATTTTTAGTGGATGTTAGACAAGTCAAAAAAGTCAATGCTACTCACACATATGAGCTTTGCCTACAGGGTAGCAGTTCCTATCAGAGCAATATGGGCACAAACAGAGGAAATGGGCACAAACTCGAATATAAGAAGTTCCACCTAAACATGAGGAGGAACTTCTTTACTTCTTCACTTTCAGGGTGGCACCCACCTGGACACATTCCTGTGCAACCTGCTCTAGGTGGGACCTACTTTGGCGGGGGGGTTGGACTAGATGATCTCCAGAGGTCCCTTCCAACCCCATATGATTCTGTGATGTGTGCCGAATTAAGAGCAGCAATCAGTGACGTACCAAATATAACCACAATGTGAAGGTAACTGGACAAATGACAGAGGATTTGGTGGTTCGGAACTTCTTCATGGTGCGTGAATGAGATTTCTGTAGAGTTTCATTACATGCAACCAGTAGGAATTACAAGTTCAGTGAGGCATGTCTGAGGGAGTTCATGTTGGGATTTTATTATGAAGGAAAATAGCGTGCACAGAGAAAAAATGGTCTCTTTTTTGGGTTACAACTCTTCTTGCCATTCAAGGTGAACTATCAGGCAAGGAGTTGAAGAACAAATGAGTTTGTTGTTAAATGTGGTATATGTTTATGACACATTCACAAACTAAATTGAGTAACTAAGGAAGAGAATTAGCGTGATGTAATTAGGCTGAGATGGACAAGCTAGCAGGTCTTAGCTTCTAGTATGGATCATTTGCAGTTTCCAGACTTGGCACTGAATGTATTTCCTTTTAAACACCTGGGAGGTTGATCTGGGCCTGACTGCAGGTTTGATCTATGCACTCTGTGGGCATTTCACCTGCATACAGCTCAGCTCTATTTCACTTTCGTTCTACATGTCCTGTTTTTTCTGGAGCATAAGGAGGGAACTCCCAAGGGTTGATACAACAAGGTGAGTAATACCCTGCTCTTGGCAAGCTTAATTAAGATTCTCTGTAGGTGCTCCAAGGGGGAAGAGTATTGGTCATTCCATTTGCAGAAATCCCACGCTATGATGTTGAATGCGAGTGTTGAGGATTTATTTGGTAGTCTGCTAGCTTGTCTTGATCTTGCAAGGAACAACTCTTTGTTAACCAGGCTGCAATTTGCAGCACAGAGGCAATATCTTGCTTGCATAGCGTTAAAGCCAGAGAAATTTAATGTCCGTGTGTGAATGTGACTGGATCCGACTTGTGGTTGTGATCCTCTGTTCCATGTTTTTGAAGCAGTTCCTAATCTCTACTAATTAGTCTCCTGGAATATAAAACCCAACTAGATCAAGGTGAGCTTTTAAATAGGGAAAACTCAAATTAAGTTGGGCAAGTTATTAAATAAAAGGCTTGAAAAAATACCTGCAAATAACCCTGCCCATAGACTTCATGAAATTTTAATCCTTTTTAAGAATATTTCCATTCCAATATCTCCCTGTACCTCCAGGACTGTTCCTTTTCTTTCCTTGGCCTCTGAGGCTTATCTTTGAGTCTGGTCCTTGTTGCAATTAAGCCCATGACACCTCAGGTTTGTATTAGTCTGCCAGTTCCCTTTAGGAGTCTCTCTGTCGCTGTCTGCCTTCCTGCACTGTTCTGCACTCAGGAAGTGAAATGGGTAGCGCGCCATTGTGGCACAATGATGTCACGCATGGTGACACCATTTGTTATGGAGGGTTTGAACGAGGAGAAAATTCAGTCTCTTGGGTGCTGCAGATCACTTTGCAAATTTTTTTCATACTATTATTTTAAAAGTCCCTCGTTTCCAAAGTGATCCCAGAAATTTAAGTTATTTGGACCATGTAGTTCTCCTGTGAATAAGGAGTTTACAGTGAAAATGTGTACTGCATGAAATACGGTGGACAGTAGGGTCAGGAGAAAGTTTGAGTGCTGTAGCCATTGCACAAATATTCTACCTATTGGAGAAATACACTGTCTGACATAATTTCAGACAAGCCCAAATCATCATTCAAAATTTGGTTTTCAGCCTGTGGGAGGAAAAAGATACTCTGGTCTTTGTGGAGAAAAAGGATCAAGGGTCCTCACCGATACTTGGATTTCAAGGGTTTTTGGTACTTGCTGACTGTGAAGTACTGTGCCTGCTCACACACTGAATGTCATGCCATCTGCCTAGTGGTGAAAATAAAATTATATTCTTTCCATACTGTCTTTTTTTTCCATGTATTGAGGGGAAAAAAACGTATGATGTTTACTTGTGCTGATATGCATTCTATCCATTTCCAGCCTAAGATTTCTATAAAATGGTGAATTATTGTAGTCCGGTGCTATGTTAATTTAAATCAAAGTAAAACATACCATGAATTTCATTTGGCTTTTATGGGCTAACTTAAATGGTAGCTTATCCAAATGATCACACATTATTCCTCTTAAATAAATTAGCTTAGCAGAGTTTTTTTCACTATAGTCAAAGTTCAATTGTTTTACATCACAAAGATTTTAATTAAAAATCATAGATGTGTGATGAAGACTGTTACACCAGATTTTCTTGACCTTTGGGTGAAGAAATTTATTTTTGCTGTTCGTAATTCATTAAGCCCTTTTTAAACTCGTACTTTGTCAGTTGTATTGTTCTTCTGACCTGTGTCTGTCCTTCCAAAATTCTTGTTGGGGAATTAAATAAAAATAAATTAAAAAAAAAAAAAAGAATTTCAAGCAATATTGCTTCAGAAAAAGCCATGCCAGGAGCTGCTTGTATGACTTAGCGCTCTTCATGAAGAACATCATCCTCTAAAGGAAAAGAGTTTAATCTTACTTTCCAAAAATACCAGATGCTTTCTGACCTTTCATTAAAATTCAGATATATTCTCAAGAACGCCACAGACATCCTTGTGCTAGCTTAAGATATCTTCTTACGTTTTCCAGGTAAGTGACTTTCAGAAGCTGTAAGAACAATTCTGAAGGGCCTCAGAGTCACCTCTGCCTCTTGTCATTCCCGGTGAATGTTTATTTGCAAAACTCTCTGGTTATGCGCACTGAGAGACAGGCCCTGTTGCTGTATGACCAAGGCTCATACAGGAGACTTTATTTCAACATGACACAACCAGAAAGATACTGAAGAGCTCTTTTTCCGTATCTTCTCACACTCAGAATAATGTCTTATTTTACTTTCATGTCAGAAAAGTATCAAGAAAGATTTTTATTTTTATTATTATTTTTTTTAACCCTTATATAAAACTAGAGTCTTTTTCAGGAGTGAGTAGGTCATGGGAAAGAAAGAATTCTTATAACAGACTTCCCCCCCAATTGATTCTTGATGATTGCTGAGGGCCAAGTGATTTTTCAAAATATTGTTACGCTTCTATCTCTGTTTCAGTTGCAGCATATCACTCAAGGGTGGGATGCCAGGCATACTATGTTGTATATTGCTGCTACTTCAAATCTTTTGCACTAGTGCACACCCATTTTTTTCCATCTACAAGAGCTTCCTGATTGTTATTGATAAATTTGGATTTTCTCCATCTATATTCTCCTCTCGTTTCAGTCCCTCCTTTTATTCACTGTGAAGAGCACAGCTGCAGTTAAAAACAGTTTCACATTTTCAATACACAACAATTTTCAGTGTACTGAAAAGAAGCAAATCAACACTTCAGAGATGGTGACCCTTCCCTGCATTAGGTGGTTTTTCCTTTGCCAGAAATGACCTGGGGAAAAAACCAATCCTCCTGTTAAAATCAAGTACATAGTCAATAGTAGACATAAGAAAAGGAGAGCAGTGGTAACACTCAACTTCTTAAAGGCAGTTTCAGAAAAGTTATTTTACTAAATGTCGAATGAAGTACTTCTGTATTAAGTTTTGATTTATTATTTTTGGTTGTTCGTGCTGAAAGTCTTGACTTTTGCAGTGCTCATACTCTAGATCTGGAAAAGAAAACAAAATGACATATTTAAATGACACCTCTTCACTTTTGTGACTTCTTCCCTATATTCTAAAAAGCATAGGGAATAGAAGGAAAGAAAATCTAACCAAAATAGTCCAACAGAGTGTGACTATGAAAATATAGGCTATTTATGATAGTGTAATAATAAATGGTAATGAATGAAAGGAAGAAAAAGAAAGATGAGGCAAGTACAAAATTGAACAATTGACATTAGTGACTGTGGTGAGCCTGCCAAAATTAGCTCCCTTAGCTCTTCATTTTGTACTTGAGCTGTGACTGGCAAGTGCCTCGTAAATCTACTACAGCACGCCTCTCAAAATGCCAGGCAACAAAATAGTAAGTAGTTTGAAACAATAAATTTAAGTGATAATGATCTTGGTGCTCAAGTGTCTGAAACAATTAGCACCTTTTGAGGTTACTTAAATGCAAAAACACAGATGATTTCCTAGGGGAATTTTAAAAAGCCTTTTGATGCAAATAAAGAACAGAAATTTTTTCCTCATTTGTTGAATAATTAAAATTAATTCTTTGTTTTGTTAGAAATCATTGTAGTGTTGAACTTCTTTGGTAAAAATCAGAAAAGCTGGAGAAAACCAAGCCAGCTTATTCTCAACAGGACATCTTATTTGTTTTCTAAACATCTTGAATATATTATTTTTTCGTATGCTATTCTTCTGGACTTTTATGATTTTCCATATGCCACTAATTTCCATAAAACATAATAGCAATGGAGCAGTATAGATTATGTAGGGAGGAAGAAGCAGAAGTGAGCAAGGCATTGGTCTCTCTGTTAATATTGAAAGTACCAAAATATCTGAGAAGTGTTTGAGCACTGGGATGTCAAAGAAAACAATACAGTACTAAGATTTAGTTTTGCTTTTTACATATTTATCCTATAAAACCGGGAATGCCCACATGCAGATGTAAGGATACTTGGAAAAATTTATAGTTCAAGATGACATTGTGTGCGTGAACATTTATCCACTTAAATCAATGCTGCTAATTAGAAAACATCTGTAAAACTGTCTTGTGTAATGTTACTGGTTTGCTGCAGAAGTGAACGCGTTAAATAAAAAGGACTGTATGTTGCGGGTGAGCAAATACAGTGTGGATGTTATAAAATCCCCTCCGGCCCAGGAACATTTGAGTCAAGACCAATTTGATTCTGGTTAGATGATGGGTCCAGCTGCAGAATAATCCAGCAGAACTCAATAACTTATACTGTGGGATCTGACTAATTGCTCATATTGCACAATAGGAGCTCTCTAAGGCCCAAATGTTAGCTTTCCATTAGTGATTCAGAATGAGATGTTAATGTTTTGAATTCATGTTCACCATCTTACAGGCATCCTGAACAGTATTACCCGAATTACGCATTTCTTAGCTGTGCAACCCTAGAACAACTCCTGCATTTGATCAGTGGCACAGCCCCAAAAAAGGATACAGTGGAGCCTGTCTAAAATTACTCAGGTGTGGGGTCCTCCACAGGCTACAGAGTGGATACCTGCTCTGCTTTAACCTTCACGGGCTGCAGGGGGACAGCCTGCCTCACCATGGTCTTCCCTGTGGGTTGCAGGGGAATTTCTGCTCCAGTGCCTGGAGCACCTCCTCCCCTTCCTTCTTCACTGACTTTGGTGTCTGCAGGGCTGTTTCTCTCACATTTTTTCTCATTCCTCTTTCACAGCTGCTGTGTAGTGTTTTTACCCTTCTTAAATGTGTTATCACAGAGGTTCCACCAGCAACACTGATAGGCTCAGCTTTGGTCAGTGGCAGGTCCGTTTTGGAGCTGGCTGGAACTGACTCCGTTGGACATAGGGGCAGCTCCTGGTGTCTTCTCACAGGAACCAACCCTACAGCTCCCCTGCTACAAAAACCTTGCCATGTAAACCCAATATGGTTGCATTATTGAAAGGAAGTGATCTTCATATCACAAACATACAAACTGCTTCTTGGTGATCTTCTGAACTTCTGTTGGTGTAACAGATACAGATCAAGGAAAGGCTTCAACTTCCAAGCTGAATGCAAGTTTACTATGAAAAGAGGAAGTCAATTTGATCTCCGCTATTACTGCATGTTTAATCATGGTGGAAACTTAGGCAGAGTCAGTTTTGATTACACAGGATTTGTCTATTTGCTACACTTCTACCCCATTTCATATTAGAGTTCTTAAATTGGAATCATCCCGTGTAAATGTTATACACTTGAAGAAATAGTGATGAGACAGAAAATCTAAGTCATATAAATGGAAAAAAAAAGAAGGATCAGTGGAAAAAAAAAAAAAAGGAGGAATTATCTATACTCCTCTAAAAAGGAGAGACAGGAATTTTTTTGTTTATCTTGCTGGGGGGTGGAGTCAGTTCCTAAATAGTGAATCAAGAAAAATAAAATGATGTTGAGCAAGAAGCCGAGCCTTCACGAGATGTTTGGACAGTCTCTTAAGAAATGAGGGAACAGAAGAGTGAGTGGTCACCCTTGCTGTGGAGTCAGTGACTTAAGAGGCAGGTGGCAACTGAGGCAGAATGTAAGCTGTTGAATGGGATATCAAGTACCAGTATCTTAGTGGCAGCACTCTGTGAACTATTCCCTGTGCAGCAGCCAGGATCAAATAAAGAAGTTGCTAGGTAGAGTCTCAAAGTGACACCTCAAAAAGAGGTGTCAAGGTGAGAGGGTTAATTTTCTGGGAAGTATTTCACTGAATAGATTAAGTCCTCCTCTGCTGTGTCCACTTCTTCTAAACCAAAAAGAAATCTGACTGCTAGTAGTTAAAATTACAAGATGATAGAGAAATCATATACAGAAGACCCCATAGTTTGGGATGAGTTAACTTCAGTTTTAGGATACAGAAGTTTGGTTTACTTGTTGGAGGGGGGGAGGGGGTTGCTTTCGTTCTTATTTTTCAAATGCAGAACAGAGGAATGGCTCCAGTGGTTCAGAGCACACTTGGTGCAAGCACTCAGCATGTCCTGCAACAATGGATTGGCAGGATAGGGCGAGCTTTTAGTCCTACTTCAACAGAATGCTGTACTAGACACCAATGATCTGTGATTCAGGAGTTTCCTGAGAAAATCGCTCTGTCTCTATTAACCTTCCTGGCAGCCAGCAACCCTCAGGAGTCAGTTCTGCTGCTTCTCCTGACTTCAGTGATGCATGTCCTTCACATGGGACATCCTTTCTCTCAGCTGCAGGCAGCCCTTGGATACAGCAGAGAAGGTCTCGCTCGTGTAATCAGCTGCTGTGCTGTTCTATCCAGAAAGGTTTCTTGTCCTTGTGCACCCTTTATGCCTCAGGCAGTACTTTCTCCCTGTGCATTCAAGTCCCTTTCTTGGTGGAGGAGGATAGTTTTTATTTGCCAGGCACTCCTCTGAAGAGGATTCAGGAAGGTTAATTTGTCAGTCCCCAAACTAATTTGACTCCTTTTCAATGCAGCAGTTCATCTGGCTATTTTTCTTAATTAAAGTAAGTGGTTCTGTTTCCTTGGAAACTATGTCTTTGTCAGGTGCCACCTGCGATATTAATCTGTCTTTGTCACAGTAAGAGGTAGGACCCTTCACAGACCTTTGTTTGGTGGTTTGCTGGTATTTCTCCTTGTAAATTGTCCATATAATCTGTATCAAGTCAGTGTGTTAAGAGATCCACTTAATGCAATTATTTCATTAATATGAATATTTGCTATTTACATGTGGCTTATTACTGGCTTTTGGATGAGACTAAGTACTGCAATAAATGTATTTGGAGTGAGTAGTTCCCAGCCCCTTCCTCTGAAGAAAATTGTAGCATGTACCGAATCACGTGTTTGAAATTCCATTTATGGTAAAACTACATTTTTCCAATGAAAGGTATTGCAACCATGCTCAGTGTTTCAGTGTGCAGTCAAGATCAGCAGCACAGCATGGCTGTCTGTTTTTATGAGTCAAAAGTGAGCTGGCTGCAGTTGGGCTTAGCAGAATAGAGATGTTGATGACAATTTAGGTGAAAGAGCAAAACCAGCTAGCAAAAAGAGTGTTGGCTCCTTTGGGTGATATTTTTCATCATTTTAGTTTGTGACTTTTTATGAGGGATTCTTTCCCCTTCGTTGCTGTTAGTCATGCTCCAGTTAATAAGCCAGCCAGCTTCTTGTCATCCACGTGCGGCCAGGACTTTCTAGCCTCTGCTTTTTTAATGTGCATTTTGGTTCTTATGCAGTCTTTTGTTGTACTGTAATTAGATTGCTGCATGGTGTTGCTCCTGGACCTAGTTGTAGTCACTTGGCAACAGCAATTCAAGAACTCATTTGGTGGTTATGTGGTGGGAATGTCAGTAGTGTCTGTGCTTGTTGTCTTTCAACAATGTTGCCCACTTCTAGGGTTACGGATGTAGGGTTTGGCAATGGATCTGAGCAGCAGTGGTGGCCGCCTGGGATCTCTAGAAAAGTCAAGTTGTTAAAAGGGCTTCAGGAGCTCGCTAAGGATACATTCCTCAGACTAGAGGCAGGAAGAAACCTTTTCTAACTGCTTGTCTATCTGGCTTGGTAGGGATATTATTTTTATCTGAATGTTTATTTTTTAATGCTTGTGACAGCCTGTTCTGTTGCTTGCAGGGGAGAATGTTATACACAGCGTATGTTGTGAAATGTGACATTAAACAGATGTGAAAGTCTGCTTTCTCCCATCTTTCTCATTTTTCCTTTTGTTTCTGACCAGTTGTGTCCAGCCACAGTATTAAGGTTTTTTTTTCTCTATCTCTGAGACATACTTTGGACTACTTTGGCAGTTTTGCTCAAGGAGCAGGCAGAGTCCTGTAATTATTTGTAGTGGCCTAGAAGGGAGTGAGCTGAGACTAGTCAGGAAGAAAGTACAAAGATGAAACCATGGTAAGCTTTGAACTGAATCGCATTGAAAAGAAGCCCACAAGTTATTGTACATAGATAAATAAATCTTTCGGCGCGCCTTCCCAAGGGAATAGCTCTGTGATTGAAAAAGGGTTGTCATACAAGTATCTTCATAAACATGAAAAGATAAAATAGATAAGAAAGAAAAACCTTTTCATAATAGCAATTCTGGACATCACTGCGAATCAACCTACTGGGATCTGTAACTACATAAGGTTACTTTACTGCAGTGAGAAATAATTTGTAGGCAGATAACAGTTAAAAATGCATCAGTGTTTTGTGATGTAAGGGTGAATTTTAGTATGAATTTTACTTCAGATAACAGATCGTAGGTCTTTATCATTTAGAATGCAGGATTTTATTTCTCCATAACTTTTTATGTATGTAGCCCTTCATGGGTTACAGCTTCTGATGTTTTTTTACTATCAACACCCTCCTTATTTCATGTATGACCTGTATTCTTAAACTCTTACTCGACACATTTAAACATGTGACATAGTGCAAAAAAAAATAAATAAAAAAATTATATTGTCTGGTTTTAAGTTGGTATGAAAAACAATTCAACAATCTCTGTTGCTGCAGCTTCAGATGGTGAAGTGGATGAGGGCAAAGACTTGGCTAAATGTCAGAGAAGTTCAGATACTTAAAGCTCTAGTGTTCTTGGCTGCTTATAAAAGTATAGAAGTAGCTGAGCCTTCTGGTTGCACTTGGAACAAACTGGTCTATAACTAGGGGTTGGAGGAGTAAGACTGGAGGACGCTGCTTGTTCCAGTAATCACAATTTTAATTCCTTCACAATGTGAGTTTGCCACCAATCTGTCAAACTGACTAGGGAGCCTCTGCCATTCTGAATGTTTGGATTTTTATTTTTTATTTTCTGTAATAAGAAGGAAAATGTTGTGTTGTATTATGCAATTTAAAAAAGTCTATGCAGTAAAAATCCATTTGAATAAGTGGGAGCAATAATTCTATTCTTGCAGATAGAATGCAAATAGAATAATTTTTCTTTTAGCATATTAATTCAGTAAGGAGATTAATATAAGCTTGCAAACTTCTTAGTCAAAACCTTTATTCTTCCCACAGAATGCAATAAAATTACTACTTGGATGCTGATAGTAAATGAACTGTTTTATTGAATTGTCATAATGAAATATTGGAGTTTGGTGTATGATAATTCTTATAAAGACTATATTTGAGGAAGACTTTGTAGAGAAGGCAAAAGAGGGAAGAAGATTTTGTTTCAAAAAGCGAGATAAAGAAGTGGCTATTAGTGGAGCAGTGGCAGCTACCATGATAACCTGTTGGCACTGCTGACTTCCAGTATGGTTTGGAATCAAATTCTTGACTTCAGGTACATAATTAATTAATACTCTGCTGCAAGTTTAGGAATTAAGTCATGACTACAAAAGTTATGAGTGATTGGTTCTGTTCAAGGATTGATATATCTTTTGCAATACTCACTAGCATCACCCTTTGTTTCTTAGTTTTCAGCTGTAAAGAATTTTAGCATAACAGCGATCAAACTAATTATCAGAGAAGCCCAGAACAAGTCAGGTTAGAAGGGACCTCAGAACATTATTTCAGAGTGAGCTATGAGAACAGAACAATTAATTCTTGGCACTTCAAAAAATATCAAGAGAATATTCTTTTAAAGACCTTTGTTCTCCTTCTAAATAACAGGCTCTCTACTATATACTTTTGCATAGAATACTGAGGTTGGACCTTAAGGAGAGGTTACTTGGGAGTCTTCATTAAAGGCAGAATTTTCTTTACAGAGACCATGAGTAGTGTCAAACTTTCCCCCAACCATGGAAGTCCTGCTGACATTTGGTGTTACATTCCAAATTTTGCTTTGGGAGATGGTAGCTCTGAATGTAGAAAAGATTTCAGTTAATCATTTTTTATTGGGGCTTTTTTATTCTTTGTCAAATGGTGATATCAAAATTCAGATGTTGCAGCTTTGTCTTGGAAGGAAGACACAAGGGGTTGTGAATGATGTAAGGAGGGTTTTTCCTGTTCTTTAACTACTGCACATTAGGGGCCAGAACAGAATGCTCCAGTTCTTCATGTTTGGGTCTTAAGATGTTATACATTATACAATTTTTACATCAGTGCAACCCCTGAATTTTTTTTCCTGCTTAGTAGTTTATTTCTTAGTTAATGATGTTATTTGTGATGTTGAATATTGCCTCTTTTTTTTTTTTAATTTTCCAGTGTGACAATGCAAAAGGACTCAAAGCCTTCTATGATGCAATAAAATATGGACCTAATCATCTGATGGTTTTTGGTGGCGTGTGTGCAACAGTTACTTCTATCATTGCTGAATCTCTAAAGGGATGGAATTTGGTTCAGGTAAGGCATGGAATGCAATATATTCAAATGCTGACTATCATGTATCTCTGTATCATTTTTTTGAATTTAGAAACAGTATTTGATGCTTTTCAAACTTTGTGTAATTATATCTCTGTTTTGAAGGTCAGTGGAGTTATGTGTAAAGAAGAACAGTTACTTCTACGTAGTACTAGATTTTAAGGCTTGGCATTGTGCTCAAAGTGCTTGTGAGTATGGGGCAGCAGTTGTGTGTCTCAGTAGATTAATTATATAAAATTAATTTAATATATCTCAAAAAGCAACCTAATGAAATGAAGTTCAGTCATGGTAGGTGAGCAAATATTGGACTTTTCCAAAGTTAGAGGAAACAATTTGTCAGGCTTTAATTAATGGTACACTGGGGTCTTCACTCTATCTCTACTCAGTCATAATGCAATATTACTATTGCATAATATAATTACTGACTTTAAGTATGTTGGAAGTGCATAAATTGTAACTAGTAACTGGGTATGTATCTTAGTATTTGACTCACCAAGCACACTTATTCCCAGCTGTTCTTTCTGACTTTCTCAAAGGTCAACTTTGTGGAAAGGTTGCCTCTGCTGAGGAATGAGAGTTTATTAATACTAATATTTAAAATGCAGATGATAACAGCATGATCTTCTTCATTTCTTCAATCATGTGTCCAGGATGATTTTTGGATTGATGACTGACTGTTTGTGCAAGGTAGCCAGCCAGTTTTCCTTTTCAGATGTGGAAATACCCTGGCTTCCTACTCAATACTCACATTGCCCAAAGAGAA